>NC_071265.1:22285853-22300853 GCF_023375685.1 Ictalurus furcatus | reverse complement strand
CTTTCCAAGCACTACATCTGCAGGATACGATCCTATGCTTACTGGGCTATTATCATCATCATCATCATCGGCACATCGACACGTACGACATAGACTAACTGGCAGCTTCCAGACTTGGTTCTGTTGTGCAAAAGTGTCCCTTTCTGTCATTTCCAACCTGAGGGGGAAAATAAACAGCATGGCGTCACCTGAATACATGAAACGAAGTGTAAACACACAAAGGTCTTTCAGATGAAGTTATAGGGAGAAAAGGAAATCCAGTTTGTGAACATAGTGACGGTCTAAGTTGATTACACTCGATGACGCAGACAGTTATTGAGAGAGAGTGATGTACAGGGGAAATAATAAAAGTGGGGCGAAAAGAGAAGTCAGGTTTGTGAGTCATCCATGTCCTCTCGCAACACCTCTTCCCTACAGAGAGCACAGTCTAACACCTCCTTCTCTCCCTCCCCCCTCTCTCTCTCCCTCTCTCCTTCCCTCCCCCCCTCCCTCTCTCCTTCCCTGTCTCCCTCCCTCCCTCTCTCCCTCCCTCCATCCCTCTCTCCCCCGTCCCTCTCTCCCTCCCTCCCTCCCTCTCTCCCCCCGTCCCTCTCTCCCTCCCTCCCTCTCTCCCTCCCTCCTAAACCTGTTCTTTCTTGTCCAGTAATGCACTGCCACAGGTGACATTCAGCCAGCACAGAACAAAGCCTGAGAGAACATTTAGGGCCCCCAGAGACCGTAAAGCCCGATCATGTAATAGCGGGTGTGACTGGGCTCACAGACAGTAGCAGCCATGTTCTCTTTTGGCAGTCGGTGATGAGGGCAGGATGATGTCATAACCCTAAATGAATGCCTGGTTGTATTTTGGTACTGCACCCATTCTGTGAAAATAAATGAGGCTGGGAAAAAGGGCGACCGTAAGACAAAAAAAAAAAATCAGTTGAAACATAAAAGCCACTTCAGAAAACTGCAGGCACAAATTACAGTTTGTGCTTCATATCGTAGCGCTCCAGCCTCAGCTTAAACCAGCCGAGAGTTTCGTTCATATAATCATTCGAAGAATGCATACTCTGCAGCTATTATTAGATTTGACGTGAGAAATAATAGTGTAACAGTGTACCTACCTCGGACTTTCCCCTTTAAGTTGGGGGGAAAAAAAAAACATGGACACCTCCATGCTGGTCTTTCGTTATTAACTGTGCCACCTAACTGTGACGAGCGACATATATTTTCCTCTTCCAAACAGCGAACTGCGTCGCCAATGCCATAGATTTCACAACTAAATACGTCTGTATGTTGATTGATGTAAAGCACTGAAGTGTACGTATACGCAGAGTATCTCATTTAAAGGGAAGACCTGCGGCTGTGAGCGGCCATGCTGATTTGAAGTCATTTGCTGAACATCGGAGGATGTCCGCGATGACGAGACCATCCCGAGGTCTTTTTTCTTCTTCTGGTTATTACAGGTTGAATGCAGCATAACGCAGTCCCTCCAGGATTTAGCTGATTTAGCGGTCGCAGAAACGAACGCAAAAATCAAGCAATTTTTTAAAAAGAACCGCAGGTTCGAGCCTAGACGCATCACGTGACGTCATCGCGACGCGCGTCCGGCCAAAGCCGACTTCGATTCGCTTGCGCCGAATGAGAGTACAGCTAAAAGGTCTCGTTTACCAACAAACATCACAGCGAAAGACCAAACAATTTTGCGTGATGGCGATTTCGCCAATTCGAGTAGTTGCATCAAAGTTAAAAATAAAATAAAATAAATAAATCACCCGCAGCACTATTCAAGCATTTTTGGCCGCAATAATCACAAAAATAACTCCATGTCAAACACTCACACACCCCCACAACACCCAACCCGCCCCCCACTCACTGCTTTGTCCTCTTCTGCCTCTCTCTGAGGTGACATCATTCTTCTTCTGCTACAGACCTCTATCACAAACGTCCTGGCTCTGACCCCCAGAACCTTGAACCCTTAGAACAATCAAAACAAGACAGTGACTAGATGGAAAAAGAATCTGAAGCCTGTCTCTTTCTTTCTTTCAAAAACAATAACCTCTGCACGCCGTATCAAACAATAGCACCAATTTCCAGGGAAAAAAGACCTCCTCTTCCAAACAATGCCCAAGCGCCACAATTCAACAGTCCAAAACAATCGGGGTGATCGACACCAGAGCAAATCTGATGAGAGATTGGACGTTTTATTTTTCAAACCATACCAAAAGATGCCGAAGACTAACAAAAACAAAAAACAAAAGTCTGACCCAAATAGTTTCGAAATACTAGAAGCTTGCGAAGCTCTCCTGTTTTAAAAAGGCACACTGAAAGGAAACACTTGTTGCTGCTTGTGTGGTGTTCTAGATGCTTTTCGCCTACCGCTATAAGCAGATTATGATCCTAAATCTTACGGTAGAGGAGCCTTAATGGATGCCAACATTAATCCTGCTTTTTGCACATTCACACGTCGGCACAAAAGAAATAATCTTTTTCAGCTGACAGAAAAAAGAAGAAAAAAAAAAAGATCTGAAAGTGGATCGGTATCGCACAGACATTGTTCATGTGAAGTGAAAATCTGATGACTAGAACCGACATTGGCTGGCTCGCCACTCATCTTCGGGATTTTGTTTATGTGCAAAAAAACAACAACAACAACAACACCACCACCACACGGACATATACAAAACCATTTATAAAATTTAAAAAAAAAAAAAAAAAACCTGCACAAACTGTCCTGTCATCACATCGCAAAAGCCACGGCGTCCAGTGAACTCATGGCAGTGCGAGCTGGCCGCAGTAAGCTATACTTATCCCATAAAAACTCTTGGCTTTGCTGGTTTTCTCTCTCTCTTACGCTGCCACTCTGCATTTATGTCCCAAGTTTAACTCTGGAATATCCTGTGTGTACGAGTGTCCGCACCACCCTGTTGGCACAGTGCAGCTCTTACTGATACCATTATAATCGCTTCCTTATTGCGGTCACACTCTCCTACTGCAGATGTACGTAGAAACCCTCGGAGTTCTACGACCCAGACCGAGCGCTCGGGCTAGAAGTTTCAATTTAGTCATGTTGCAAAAAATGTAAAAAAAAAAAAAATTTAAAAAAAAATGAGGAACCGAGCTATTTAACCAATCATTAGCTTACTAAAGACATCAATATGCAGTTATAGACACTGTATCTGCCAAAGACACTGCATGCAGGTTAATAGGGTGTGTGTGTGTGTGTGTGTGTGTGTGTGTGTTCTTTGACCTCTCTGAAGAGTTACACCAGGACACACACATATATACACACACGGTCACGTGATGTCCGCGTTAATCCAGATCAATTTGAAAACACATCCTTTACGCTTTGGCCTTCCGTCCACACCGAGACGATTCAATTCAATTTGATTTGTAGGACGCTTTTTACAACGGACATTGTCTCAGAGCAGCTTTACAGAAATATATAAACACAGGATACAGATTATAAGTGTGTGAATTTAACCCGAGCGAGCAAGCCGGTGGTGACGGTGGTGAGGAAATTCTCCCCAGGATGATATGAGGAAGAAACCTCGAGAGGAACCAGACTCAGAAGGGAACCCGTCCTCATCTGGGTAACAACGGATAGTGTGAAAGTAAAGATGTTGTTGTCCAGCGAAAACTGAGCTTTTCAAAAAAAAACGAAACGCGATATTCGAAAACGATGGTATGGTATTTTCAGTCATGTGACCCATTCAACTCAGAACAAACAAGCTGGTGGACGATGTTGTACTGCAGTTGTTGTGCTGCGATCCAGATTGATAGCTTTGTTAAAGATTAACGTCACTCTGTGACCGCGTTTTTACATAAAACGCCTGACGGAAATGACGCGGGCCCAGACGTAATACGGTTTTACGCGTGCGTATAACGGTATTGGGATGTAAGCGTTCTCAGACGTTTCAGAGTTGACGAGCAATTTTTGGGAAACGTATGAAAACACAAGTGTAGACGGAGAGCGCTTTAAAGTGAAAACGCAGTTTTCAGATCCAACCGGATTAACAAAGACGCAGCCTTATTCACAGTTGAATATTGGCTAGTTTGGATGGGCGATATGGATATACTGTATGGGCGATATCCGGATATTTTCTGGTATTTATTGCGATAAGGATATCAGTGACGATATAAATATAGCATCGTTCACCAGTGTTTTTGGCTACAAGTGACTGCTACATGCAGTCTTGAGAGTCTCAGAAACACAAACATCGATCTAAAAGTAAAAGTGATTTTCTGTAACCAATCCAGATCCAGATTGTAGAGGTACAGTAGCTCCTCGTTTAGCGATGAACTCCTCCTCAGCTTCACGTCCGCCTTCCGCCGTACATGTTTTCTCTCTGCACGTGAGCTGCGAACGGGTCGCGCACAGAAATACGTCATCAACTCGGCTTTATCCTTATTATCGCCGGAAGACTCATCCTTATAGCGGGGAGAATTTCTACCGGTATATCGCGAACGATAAGGTATCGCCCATCCCTAACTGGCTAGCTAAATCCCAGTACTAAATCATCATCAACAAAGACTTAGCGCTGGAACAAATGACTAATCCCAAATGAACATGATTATTGTAATTAGTTATACAGTTACAGCACAGTTAACGTCAGAGAGCCCATTAAAACAAAAATCATCAATAACGTAAGAGTAAATAAAGAGTATGTGCATGTGTGTGGCGTGTGTTATTCATTTCAGGTTATTCATATATAGTTTCCTTCGTGTATATCTCGTTTAGCCAAACAAACAAACAAAAAAATCCACATCCCACGACCTTCATATAACCTTAAAATACACAAACACATTTCTGCAGAGATCACAAAATTAAGGAACATGAAAGAGACAGTCTGTGTGTGTGTGTGTGTGTGTATATATACATATATACATACATATATATATATATACACACATGGCAAGCAGTTTGTTAATCCTCTGATTAAAACTGGCCTGATAATCATAGTTTTGTTAAATATTCCTACATAGTGTTCAGTAAAGACATCAAAAGACCAAAAGAAAGTCCTGTTCTCAGTAGTGCATGCCTGAACCATCACCACTGTGTGTGTGTGTGTGTGTGTGTGTGTGTGTGTGTGTGTGTGTGTGTGAGTGACAAAGAGAGAACGAGAAAGAATGAAAGAAAGTGAACAAACATGTCACTGCCGGTTAACATCGAAAAACCAAACGCTTTCCCTCAGAATAAAGCGTCGCCCTGTCGGCCAGGGAATCGATACAGACTGTGAATTCAGTTGAAATTGCGACAACACAATACCACGTAGATTTCCATCCGCAACATGCACGAGTGATTCAGTAAAGCAGACAAATCAGGTCTCTTCTCATAAAGATCTTTTGTGTACGGTAGGTTTACCAGCAAACCAAACTCCTAAAAGCATTCAGTATTTTGGCGATGAGGGCAGACCAACCATCCTGTCCAACCCCCCCCCCCCCCAATCCCGCCGCCGCCAAGACTTCTTATTTAATTACAAAAAGACCAAAAAGGAATATAAAAAGAGTGAGGAGGAGCGCGGAGGTATTTTCTGTCTGAATGAACAAAAACAAACCGTGGGGCACGCAGCACGCTGACACTGCTCGCTCCAATTCCACAACTCAGCGGTCATCGTGCGAAGCACGAGTACGCAACTTTCAGTCTGTGCTCCATTTCCAGTAGAATCACGTCAGCGATGAGGAACATCGACTCGTCGAGACGGCTGCAGATGTGGGCCTTCTGCGCTTTAGTAAATACTCGTTTAATTATGACCTCGTTTTGGAGGGTTTGGCAGTTTGTTATCTTTAAAGAACACAGGGCCATTGTCTACAGTATAGCAGACATGTCTAATCAAGAACAAAAATCAGGAGGGATTTAATCTGAATTGTTGCAAAAAAAAAAAAAAAAAAAAAAACCCCTTTGCAACTACATCATCTCTTTAGTTTGGTCCAGAAAATGACAATTAACTTGGACATTGTTACACAGTCCAAACCTATTCAACATCATCTTCAAAAGAGCCACTGGGCAAGAATTAGTGAACAAGAACTTCACTAAGCTCCGCCCCCAGGACCTGACTCGTTGTGTCCGACTAGAGTTGTCATGACAGTCCTCGCTAAAGCCATCACTGTCAAGCCTTTCAAGTTATAATACTATAAACTCAAGAAATTCAGCTCGTACTGATTTATGAGAATGGTCGAGAGTGTCTTCTGTCTTGTTTTTTCTTTTCTTTATAACGAGGTCTCATGAGCCTTAACGATTCGGTATTAGCATGTCAGCATTGCGAGCATTTTAAGCTACGGTACATAATGGGCAATTCAGCTGCTTTAAAGCCAGGCTACGACGCTGAACATACAATTCGGCTTCATAAGACTCGCTGCAGGTCATCCCCTTCATCAGTACTAATTATTCCATCTTGCAAAAATGTTATATTGGGGTTTTACATCATATTTTAAAACACAGCATGTTTATTCCCCTGACATGAGAATTATCTGGCAGCGCTGGGCGCTTGCTGATTTCAGTCACTTTTTACATTGTTTTTTTTTTATTATTATTTCTGAACAGACTGAAATGGGGGCGGAGTGAACGGTGTTTCTAGAAAACGACTGGCAAGACACCGTTCCAAACACAAACAAGCCCTCTGAACCATAACAGTTTTCCAAATGAGTTCTCTCAGACAGATGATACACTTGCTGAGGCCAGGGAAATTTTCTAAAAATCGACTATTACACCTTTAAATTCATATCGTCACTTATAAATATTATAATAAACTTTATTTATAGACCTTTTGATACAATAAAGCTGTTCAAAATCCTTTAAAAAAAACCTATATACTGATCAACCAGAAGTAGAGATGTTAAGGGGAGAAAAGGGAATAATTCATTTTACTCTAATATCATTATATCCGATGTAAAAGAAAGATTTTTACATCGGACCCGTCTCTCCAATCATCCATCCTGCGTTTGGGTGAGCGGAGGACAGTGGACAGAGTTCTGGTCCGGTCTGTTATCTGGGACATGCTGCTATATTGATCGATCACTAAACCACAGTGATCAATAACTATAGATTTACACACTCTGTGGTCTAGATTATAAAATGAGATTATTCTGGACTGGAGGGTTTTTATTTTTTTTGGAAATAAGGAAAATCTCAGGAACTTGGGTACATTTCCAGGTTCCCTAATACCAAGAACCTTTTTTAGTTCCTGCTCCAGAATTGGTAGCTTTTTATGGTCCAAGAACTACTGGTGTGGGGGGGGGGGGGGGGGGGGTTGCGCTGAAAGTAGTTCAATTGGACAAATGCAACCTTCACAGAATGACTACTAATCTCATCTGCTGTTTCTTTTTCAGATCTACAAATTGCGTATTGTTTCACAATAGATACCGCAGAAAACAACCAGAGATGTCATGCACTTCAATAATACCTTTACAAAATGAGGTAAAGACCTAGAACAGAGATGCACCGATACTAAATTTCTCAGCCGATACCGATAACCGATAGTTCTGCCTTTAATACCTTCTTATAAATTAATAATAATTAATTCCACAATCTTGAAGGAAATGCAAATAAAGACTTTATTCTCATCGGCCGATACATTGTGCATCTCTAACCTAGACTGTTTCTATCGGCACCCCCACAACTCAGTTAAAGGGGTGTGTTTGTCTCCGCCAGGTTTAAAAAAATAAAATAAAATACTGCCATCAAAAATGCACACTTGTTGTGCTTGGTATTAATGTCACTGCGTGTTGTCGCTATTATCAGTATTTTAAATTCATTCATATTGTGATGGACAAATCAGTGTGACTGTAACACACGTGTCCTCCTGCAGACGAGATCGCAATGAAGAAATTCGGATTAGGGTTGGAGTTGTTTTACGTAATGGTCGCGGACCCTCTAGTGGAATGGTAATGTAAAACAGGAACTAGTTTGGGTTGTGAGGGATGCGGTGGAGCCTCTGCTGTCACACTCTCGGGCTGCAACAAGGGTGAAGGTGACGTGTCAGAGGGCCTGACCTTTTACTGACGCACTAACATGTACGTCGATCATCACCAAACATCATCTTTGAGCATGTAACGGAACCCAAACTTTAAGCATGACCGTGTCCCGACCCACCCGGTTAAACATGATCTCGAACAGCATCGTCTGTGTACTGGATCAGCTGTATATGGTTGAAATGACTATAAAAGCTACTTGACGTGACTTGCTTCAAATGGTAACTCCTCCATCAAACACACACACACAAAAAAAATCCTCGTATAGAAATATGCCTCGGTGAAGAAAATGCAGAGACTGCAATAGAAAAACAATATAACTGCCAGTAGCCTGTGTGTGTGTGTGCGTGTGTGTTTTTATATCTGGAAGCCACTGCTTAACATTTTTGGGTTAACCCCTGAACTGGAGGAATGTGCCAAAGCCACACACTGACCATGCATGCCTGCACATATCAAAGAATTAACAAGACACACGGCCTGAGAGACACAGAGGATATGAAAGAGAGGAAAAAGCACGCCGCTTTAGATGTGTTGGGAGAGATATAAAGTTGAAGAGGGGGGAAAAAAAGAAGAAAAGAGGAGGAGAGCAACATCTGCAAGCGGAGAGACAAGGATTCAATTTACTGCTTGCACAGATTTCACTTTACCTACCACACGACCAGTGTGTGTGTGTGTGTGTGTGTGTGTGTGTGTGAGCGGACTACTGTTCGTGCTTTACACACGGCCTTTTATGGGTGCCGTTATGAATGAACAACCATTTGCGATTTTAAACCCGCGGTAGCTGTGTGGATTAAAACGGTCATAATGAAAGAGGACTGCACAACAATGACTTTACTTTCTAAGAAAAGCCCGATCCCGCTGGCTCATAAATACCAAGCCCGATACGAGAACTACTCGAAACCAAACGCGTGGAAATATTCCATAGCAACCAACCAGAGGACATGACACCTTTATATACGTCGTTACACGTTTAAAATGAGGTTATATTGCATTTGTACATCATTTAATGTGATTCAGCTGGTCATAAGCTGATAATTGTGTGTCTAGTCCCTTTTTATAAGTAAGCTATATCCGAGTACGATACACAACGTACCGAGACGGATTTCGACGCTCGATACGGAACCATTTCTAACAAACAAATCTGTACGTTCGCCTTACTATTAAACATGGGAGAAGATTAACTTGGTTTTATGAATCACTAAAATAGCTGGCATTCATGAAGGACACAAACGGCAAGGACAAACGCAAGCAAAGCTGTGCAAAGGGAAGGTTGTGCTAGGAGCCGTCCAGCCTGCACACCTTATACAGCGACCCGTATACAGTGACGAGTGACGGCTCTATAAAAGCAACAGATGGCGAACAGCCAAAGAGCTCGGCTTCTGATCGAGCCCGGCATGACCTCTGTCCTTACCGTGAGGGTCACCTAATGTAGCTACTCAAACACCACAGTACTGTAGGCTGGTCATTATGAAAAGGACAGACTAAGGCAGACCAGAAGAGCACAGATCTATAAAATACAACTACCCTCTGATCAACATGTGCTTTATGGTTACTACTACTCGTTGACTAACTCACTGAGCTCCTCTCATACGACTTGTGACTCAAAAAATACAGTATAAAAGTCCAGATTTTTTTCCTCTGCAATAAAATGGGAGATGAACCAATAGACATATTAATCTGGAATGATTTGTGCAACTGTTTTGAAATCTTCAGTATTAAGGTCACACTTCCTGTCCCCACCATCTCCCCCAATCTCTCATGCTCTCGACTCGTGCTGCCTCCCTCACTTTCTGCCACGGAAAACGCTGAACGCTTTGGGTTCGTTCATGTGAAATAAAATCGATCAATATATGGATGACTTAGCTAACATTAGACAGACATATATTTAATATCAGTTAACTATTTATTTGTTTGTTTGTGTGTTTATTTATTAGAGACTAGGCCTAAATGGTCAAAAAAAAAAAAAAAAAAAAAAAAAAAAGGGACAAAGATTTTGACCCAAAGAGATGCTGCATCCAAATATCCCTACAGTAAGAGTGGGGGAAGGAGAGGAGGAAAAAAAAAGGGAAAAAAGGGGAGAAAGAAAAAAATAAATAAATAAAACGTACACCAAAGGAGTAGTACGCCCGAATTCTCCGTATTCATAAAACAGTATGTGAGAAATACGCGGAGATTCTGAGATTCTGCAGTAGGGAACCATGGACACTGCGCTATCCCATAAGGCAACGGGACTGGTGCAGAAAGGCTGTCAGAATCAAAAATGGCGGAAGGAAGCGTGTCGGCTCTTTTGAAGTTGCAGGTCACATGACAATGCCAACATGGCGGATGTAGTAAGTCCGGATTGTATTCATACTACACACTTATACTGATCAGTACGTACCGTATCGACACCCGAGCAGTAAGTACCATCACAGTACACGATTCCGAACGCAGCCATGAAGCACAATGAAGCATCGCATTTAACACTTTATAAATAGATTTGCTGTCGTACTAGACTGTTCACTGTACGTTACTGCAGAATCACCCAAAAAATCCACCCTCCAGCTGAGTTATTGCGATAACCACAGTTCCTGACTGCAGAACTGATAACATTATAACCCCCTCCACTACTCTTCGGAAACCTGAAGTGGTGGAAACACTCGTTTTCCTTCATTTTTTTAGGCTAGTTTGGGACGATTAAATAGCTTATCGCGATATTTTAAAATGGAAGATTGCGAGCAAGTGTAGTGGTAGTTTAAGAGTATGACAAAAATATGTACGGTAAACGTGTACAAATTGCTACAAATGTTCGCTCGGGCTGCGACTCTAAAAATCCGGATAGATTTGAAAACGCTTCGTTCATTTCTCTACGTTTCGGTCCACTGAGCCTCTGCATTATTGCCCAGCGAAAACGCTCTCCCAAGTGGATCGATTTGAAAACGCCGCTTTCGTGTGGTAGTATAGACTGAGAAAACGGAGCTGTTCGAAAACAATGATTTTTAGTCACGTGACCTGTTCAACTCGAAACAAACAAGATGGTGGACGACGATGTACTGCAGTGGTGCTGCGATCCAGTTTGTAGCTTTCTGAAAGATTAACGTCACTTTGTACAACCTTCAGACTGCATTTTCATATAAAACCCCTGACGGAAACGACACAGACCCAAACATAATACGCTTTTACGCATGCGCGGTATAGGGACGCAAGCGTTCTGAAAACGCCAGCGTAGACGGAGAGCGCTTTAAAAGGAAAACGCAGTTTCCCGATCTACCCGTGTAATTTAGTAGGAGTCTGACCTGTAATAATGTGAACAAACTCTGCAGGTCAGATGTGTCATACCTTCCCTTGTATGGTGTTAATAACACGTTTTATATATGTAGTTAGTGGAGAGTTGCACAGCCAAGTGGAACAATGATCGTAGTCCTTCACTTGTCCTTCGGGGTATTTTGGGAGGAAAAAATAAATAATTGCCTATAAAAGAAAACTTTCATTGTTTAAGAGCTGCAGCTTTACGCTAGCCTACTACGGCTTAATACACTAGTTAAACTTAGAATGCTAGCCATCCCAAAGGATCCATTCAGCTTCACACTGAGGCAGTGAACAAAATCACTGCCGAATAAAACAGCAAGGGGTCCCACACGTACTTACCTCCTGGGGGTGTGTGTGTATATATATATATATATATATATATATATATATATATGTGTATGTGCGTGCGCACAAGCAGAGACCGGTCAAGGACACCTGCTAGCCTTAGGACAGTCTTTCCCGTCCCTCCACCACACACACAGTTGAAGTTTCATGGAAGGAATGTTAATAGACAGTCAGATAACTATTGCTGTGTAGCCGAGTGTTGAGAGATATACAAAGACTAATGGGGATTAAAAGGGGGGGGGGGGGGGGGAGAGGGAAAAGAAAACAACTAAACAGTTATTAGTTAACACTTTTTCTACACTGTAAATAAACAATGAAGCTCTAATTCACTGCGTTAGAGCACATGGACAAAGTAACACTGTTTAAAAGTAGGATGAGAAATTATTAACGATCCTAACTTTTCTTAAAACTCAGAGGCTGGAGTCGTCTCGCTCATACTAGGACACTCTGCGAGACTGCACAGCTGCGTCATACACCCACTACATGTTTGTATCACATCTCAACAGTTATTACAGTGAAACTTTCACCAGACTCGTAGAACTAATGCCACTTTTCAACCATATGGTCCAGCACAACACATTACCCATAATCCTCCATGCTGGCACTATTTCCACAGCGCTGTTCGGTTTAGAAGCGCTAGAAGTTATCCTCACACCTACGGTTCATCAGATCGATCATTCCCTGAGGAGCAGTCCCTAATCCAACCAGACAAATCTCCCATGTCTTCGATGCTTCTCAGTTCTTTGTAAGTGGGACAATCTCCTTCCAGCATCAAAACTGCCATATGAAACAGGCGTATATGAACACCTTCAGTAACCAGGAAGGTTATCGCTGGCATTTCTATTGTACCCCTATCTATCCAACATATACTGACTAGAAAGATATTCCTAAATGCATTCTGACGAAGCAAAATAAACACTTTTTTTTTTTTTTTTTTTAAAGTATAAACATGAGAAATATCACAGAGTAATGTGAATGAGGTGTAAAAGGTGAGTGGATCTGGGCATTCCTTGCACAAGTAAGGTTGAAAGCAAGGCAGACTGTTGAAACAGCTGTCGTTTTGTTTCAAGAAAAGGAAAAAGGGTCAGAAATAGATTCTGCTTCTCCGTAAGACAACTCGGCGTAACAGAAAAGTCTCGTCATGGAGAGACTGAGAGTTTAAATCGCAATGATGCCGCTGCCACCCTCTTATGGGGGGGGGGGGGACCAATCACCAACCGCAAGCACAACCCACGATATCTTCCATGCACTGCACTTCATTACTTACATTTACATTTACACTGCCTGATGGACAGACTGGTAACAGACTCGAACTGTCCCTGTACTCTATGTGCAATATCTCCCTCTAGGTCACTTTCTGACTGCAAACAATGCTTAAAGTTGATCATTTTTACTTTCTTGGAGCTTTTTGTACTATGTACGAGTTCATTCATCACTGTATATGTAGGGGATAATCCACGGCTAGGTGTGCTTTACATGATTTTAACGCACGACGTGGAGGCAAAGAACCGCCTGACGCGATTATCCCGCTTATACCACGGTCACTTGACGGCATTGAAAAGTTAAAGCTATCGTTGGTGTTTACGGTGAAAAATTTGACTGACAGGATAAAAATAACAATTTTCGTTAACAGTATTTTTGTTTATACACGGGTCATCTAGAATTCCGCTCGCTCTAAATCATACAGAGATAAAGTACTGCGATAAGATTACATTTATTTTTATATGAATTATAATAAATAGTTATGAGAGAGAGAGAGAAGGAGAGAGAGAGAGATTGTGCGTGTGAATTACCTGCGTCTGTGCCGTGTCTTTACTAATAACGAAGCTGTGAGTTTAACTACTGTATGCAGCTGTAACTATGTTACTATGGTTACAGTTGTTTTTAGGCAGCTCATTAATTTAGAACGGTGATTAAACTGACTGGAAATACCTGTACGTTATACAGGTTTGAACGCACACCTTCCAGCCAATCAGAATCGAGTATTCAGACAGGCCATGGTATATAAATGTAGAAGAGGGCAGATAGATACACTGTGCTGTGGGCACAGCATGACAAGCAGGTCGAGCAGATTCGGTGGCTGGTTTCACATATCTCAGACGAAGCATGTTCACTCTCCCCAGGTGGTGTCAGTCGTGTGAAAGGGGCGGGCTAGATGGGGGGGTGGGAATTGCCGAAAGACCAAATAAAAAACATCACACATCTGCCATCACACTTTCCTCTCTAACCTTCTCATACACACTGGAATATCAGACTAATGCACATATCCAGCAGGTAGTGTGGAAATACATTAGGCATTAGGTGAAAAACACTGCAGAATGAGGTGAACATTCCACAGACAAAGTGATATAAATCTAACACCACACACACACACACACACACACACACACACACACACACATACTACATTTTCATGATAGTGATGTGAAAAACACTCAGTCCATGACATTTCGAAGACCCACACTGATTATTTAACGGGGCTGAGAGCGTATGTGTGCGTGTGTGTGTGTGTGTGCATGCATTCTCTAAATCTTCCCACTGAAGGCAAGAGAACTGAACAGAGGCCCTCACAGCACGAGATGGCTCCCTGGCCAACTAGCGTCCCACCAGAGCTTGGCAACAAGTGGCAAAGGGGTTGCTAGGAAACCCCCTAACTACAAGGAGACGTTTTCACACACACACACACACACACACACACACACACACACACACACAAATCAAGCGTGCTTTAATTCCCCAAGGAGCTTAAGGCATTTTATAAAACGAGTATTTTGAGAAAGGTTCCACCATCGGCACTGCATCAACTAAAATGGAGTAAGATGAAATAAATACTAAAATGCTCCTGAGCACACGCACGCACACGCACGCACACGCACGCACGCCACACACATACACTGACAGGCACCAACTGTCAACCCGCTGGCCCTGAGCAGAGCCAGCACATGTCAGATTACTAACGTGTGTATGCGCTATAATGGCGTACAACCCAGTTGTGAAATATCCAATCTGTTCTGTTGCATATGCAAGTGAGTCAACTCTTCTAGGATCTGAGGCAATCTGGACCTCTAATCAAAGCCTTCCACATGCGTATTAGTCAGAAATGGTATGGTATTGAACATATTTACCATCATGATTGCATGTTCACATCTGGTTCAGTGATGCATTTAAAAACGTTATGCTAATGGAACAGTTCCTGCCTGTACACATATAAACCTGGCAGTCTGTTCAGTGATAGATTTATTTTTTTCCCCATGTCTAAACTTGCTAGTAGACATTTAAAGAGTTTTCAAGAGGGTCTGAGGAGGAGAGCTTTGCTCTAATCAGAATGGATTGAGTTCTAGGAAGAGGATTTTTGCTGTCCAACAATATTTCACTTTACCGGTTTACCACAACAGGTAGAATCTGATAAGTACATAG
>NC_071265.1:22173353-22280853 GCF_023375685.1 Ictalurus furcatus | reverse complement strand
TTGGACCTTCCAAGAGGACAATGATCCCAAGCTTACCTCAAATTCCACCAAGGCTTGGCTGCAGAAGAAGTCCTGGAAGATTCTACAGGGGCATCACAGTCACCTGACTTGAACCACATAGAAAATCTCTGGTGGGATTTGAAGGAGGTGGTTGCAACACGCAAACCCAAGAATATTACCGAACTGGAGCTCGCTGCTCATGAGGAATGGGTTAAGATTCCTCAGGAACGCTGCCAGAAGCTTTGCATCGCGTTTGCAGCAGGTCATAACAGCAAAAGCGTGCTCTACTAAGTACTAAAGATGCTTGCCATGAAGGGGTTGAATCATTTTGAAACTGGAGAAATCATTATAAGTTGCATTTTCAGTTGAATTTGGGGAAACCACTTGAAGCATTCATTGTGTTGAACTATTTCAATTGCTTTTGTTTGATTTGTTCATTGCAAACAGCTGAAAGTCTGTACATTTTGACAATACACCTGATTTGCAATGGGGTTGAATCATTTTGATTGTAACTGTATGGCAGAGTTGCTCTCAAAATAATACCAAATGTAGATTTTCTTTTATAAAACCATATGCTGTACTGACTTCCTGTAGATGCATGTATAACTGATCAGTGATTTCAGCATGTGAACACTGGTCCCTCACATGGTTAACCAGGTTATATATGGATATCGATAGTGATAGTGATCACTTATGTCACAATACACTTTTCTGATACCTCCAAATAACTTTTTACTCATTTGTTTGCCCCAGATTTTTCTCTATAGTTTAGTCTTGGCCAATTCCCACCCACCAGTCAGGTCTCTCCTATAATACGACAGCTACCACCCATTAAGGGTGAAGGCTATCATGTGTTTGCTCTGAGACACATGAAGCCAGCCAACCGCATCTTTTCGAACTGCTGTTAGCGCTAACCGTCGCCTCTGGCTACATCAGCTCACAGACACCTATGATTGCATAGTGCGTCACTGAGATTGATAGGAGCACGGCCAGTTTTGCTCTCTTGGACTCCTGGCTACAGATGGAGGTGGCCTCGTAAGGTTTCAAACTAGGGCGAAGGTTTTTATGTTGCTCCGCTCAAGCCTTTATTTAAAAATTGTTTTTAATAGTTACAAACTGACTGGAAGGAGCTAAAGTTAAGATGTAACATTGTCAAATGTAAAAAAAAATAAAATAAAAAAAAATTATAAAAAACGAAACATTTTTATAATACTGTATTATTTTAATAAAAAATATGACATGTGAGCAAATATATTAGATAGATAGATAGATAGATAAGGTATTCACATACCTGTGCACATAGCTAATCAGTATAAAACTGCATTGTATAGTATTTACTGATGCAATATGCTGTGAGCAAGATACTTTGACTAACATGGCATTAGGTATGGAAGATATGACAATATACTTTATTCACATCCATAATTGTATGACTATTTTTACCGACAGTAGCAAAAAAAAAAAAAAAAAAAAAAAAACTTGATCTAGTTTGTTATAGTCTCAAATAGTTCCCCTTTCCTTTTCTATGTTAAATGATGTGGCTTTGTAAACAGCAAATACAGCCATTACTGAGCACACAGTGGGGGGTTTTTTTAAACAGAGTTTTTTTAAATGTAGCATACATTTACCTGATATAAAATACAAGATACAACCAACCACCATATCGCCTCATTTCATCTAATGTTGTCAAATTTCATATAGTGTTTCATATAATTGGCAACGCAAGCTTGCAGAAGAGAAGGTCAGTATCGGTAAGGCTCGATATCAGATAACAGCTAAAACTTATAGTTAGAGATCAGTATCATATTGAAAACAGGAAAAAAAAAATGCGAATGGAGCATAAACGTAAAAGAGTCTCAGAATGTATCGAGCAGGCTTACAGTTTAGAAATTTAGTTCCATTGTGACAACATGAGCTGCAGTCCATAGAATTAAAGTGCACCTACTATGGTTTTTCAAATATTACCTTTCATGTTATATAGGCGTTTGTGAAAGAAAAAAAGTCTGCAAAGTTTCAAAAATCAAAGCGCACGACAAACGGCGTTATTGACTCCCAAAAGAAGGAACTGATTCTGAACAGCTGAATCGAGTCGTTAGTAATTCCAGACTCACTTCCTGGACTAACCTACATAGGTTTGTAACAAAAAGCCCCGCCTCTGGTCATCACTGGCTGCTCGGTGACAGACGGAGCTGAAACTCGTCATGGTATTTGCGTTTCCTTTATGAAACATGCCGACAGTGGTAGACCAATCACAACAGACTGAGACATCTGACCAATCAGAGCAGAGTATGCTCTCTGAAAGGAGGATTTTAGAATGAATCCTTTAGAACGGATCATCGAACAAGTCGTTTGTGACACTGGGGGGGAAAAAGGTAATGCTGCAATTTAAATTATGAGCACATTAAAGTGTTTTTTGGCCTTGGATGCATGTAAATCTATTGTATGAGACCTTTAAAACAAAATTAGGAACATTTGAAAACCATTATAGGTGCGCTTTAAGATTTCAAACATGTCTGAAAGCTCATGCGCCAGCCAGGAGCAGAACCCGAGTTGCTATGGTAAAGTCACTCTGAAAATGTCACTTAAATTCTCCTGCCTTTCACCCCAGCACACTCGTTTCTCTCTACGACTTTTCTTATCTTTCTTTTCTCTCACTCTGACAACTTTCAGAGCTTAAAAAGATCACTACTCTGCAGTTAAAATGCTTTCTGCAGTTCGCAGGGGTTTTACTGCTTGCCAGATTCCCCTAGTAACGTCCCCAAAATGGCAGGACCTTTCATTCTTCCCGTGTATACGCCAACAAGAGCCCGTGGATTTACGGGATACCATTCAACCATTTCTGAAATTAGCGAAGAGCTGTGGGGAGACGATACGAAGGCTCTCCGTGAACCATCCGATAACATTTGCGCATCTCCTAAAATGACCACTATTCCACATTCCTGTTTCATGATGTACAGATATGATAACTTGTCCAAACTGGAGCTGGAAACAAGGCAACCTAACATCCTTGCATTTAAAATCAGTGTGCATTTGCTCTTCAAATCTTTCATTTGAAGAAAAAAAAAAACCCACACACAAGGGGTTTAATAGTGAGATAACTAAGCAGCCTCATTAAAAATGCTTAAAACCACCATGCTTCAGAACACTCCTCATGTGATGCACCACTATGATGCAGCAACAAACTAATGAGATAAACTGGAGCTGGTAAAACAAACACTCTCCTTTCCCATTAGTGCTTGGACATTAATTACCCTGCGATTTGGTTGCTAGCTGCTAACTTCTTATCATAAAGGAGCTGACAAACTGCTGCAAGAGTAGTCAGCTTGTGTACATTCACAGTACAGGTAGAGTCTCAAGTAAGCAAAAAAAAAAAGAAGAGAAAAAAAAAAAAAAGAGAGAGGAAGAGTGAGCCTATCCCAGGAAACACAAGGCGAAGGACACTCTGGACGGGGTACAAACATCGCAAGGCATAATCGCACACATTCACACACTACAGACACTTTTGAAATGCCGATCAGCCTACACTGCATGTCTTTGGACAGGGCGAGGAAACCGGAGTACCTGGAGGAAACCCGCAGGGCACGGCGAGAACATGCAAACTCCACGCACACAGAGCGGAGGCGGGACTCGAACCCCCAACGCCGGAGGCACCTGGAACAAACAGACTGCATAGATGTTTGTTTTTTTTGTAATTCATAGTTGCGTTAGCTGAATAAGTAGGTTTAGCAGGTGTAATAGTTAAATAGCAGGCTTGTGTGAAAGCAGTTACTAGCCTCTTTCTTCCGGTCTATTGACCAGAGAAGCAAAAACACCCTATAGAGTTTCGCAAAGCTAAGTTGATTCAACATATACACGTTTAAATGGAACATGTTCCAGTTGCTACGCGCATCAGCCAAGTACGCAATCTGGTCATCAGTAGGAAGCTTTGAATAAATTAACTTGTACAGTGATGACAGAAACGCTTTTTACAAATTAGCACCATGCAAGGATGTGTAAAAGGTGACGAAACCAGAGCGAAATACTGAACGTTACAGTGTATTGGCCATCAAAGTCATTTTGTGGAGAGGATTAAACCTGTATCTACAGAGAATCGTCCCCTTCCATGGAAGTTGAGTAGTCACTTATTTTCAGTCAGTCAACATTAACTGATTTAATGAAATCATTAGCTTGTCGTGCTTTCGCATTCAATTAAATTATCCTCTACGTTTCCAGGCAACCAAAACATTAGACTGGACAAGGACGCTGGAATGTTCTCGTCTGATAACAGAGTGCCTGTATTTAGGCCCTGTTTACACTAGTGCGTTTGCGGTTTAAAATGAAAACGATCCTCGTCCACACTGGCGTTTCCGCTGTGTTTTCAGAAATGATCTCCGTCCGCACTACACGACAGAAAACGCATGTCACGTGACCTTTCCTGCACACTGGGCATGCGTATACAAGTGTAAACAGGAAGTTGGTTGCTAGCCCAAACCGGCATTCCACGTAGGGCTTACGCCACTCGAAATGAGATTTATTGCCGATTGGTCTAATCGTAGCTTGCCTCTTGCACATGTGGGCAGCTGCAGTATTATAAAGTACAGAACTGAACTGCACAGTGGCTGCTAAGAATGATGACAAAGCCAGCAACGCTTGCGGTTCAGTCTCCGTGGTGTTGTGTATACGATCAAGGTAGTGTAATGGTCATATGGAAGGCGCTTGACGAATCAGGGAAGGCTACGCAATGATCCAGAAGGCCCAATCAGGGGGTGAATGTGGGTGAAACCACACCTTCCTTTTCAAACTAAAATGGTGGTCTTCGGTCGAAAACGCTGGAGCAGTGTAGACCACAGGCGTAACCGTGGCAACAGAAAACGCACTAGTGTAAACAGGGCCTTAGTTAGCCAGTACATGGATCAACAGCTGGATACGGGGGCCAGACAGTTTAAAAACAGCTTGGTTCCATGTGAAAACCGTGAATCTGGCAACACCGGAGATTACGCATCATTCTGATAGGATGCGTTGCCATTCACACCACAAATGTAACGTGGCTGCATGTGTCCCGAACCACCTCCGAATGTGGCCTGAGTAATTGGATCATAAGACCCCGTTCACGCCTGTACTTGGTGCTGTACGCTTGTGAACCGATCACCCGAGACAGATGTTAATGAAGTGTGAACGAGGCAGTGTGAGAAAAGCGAAGGGGAGAGAGAGCTGAGAGCGGTATGGAGCAGGCTATGTTACAGTCAAGCTGATACAGGTGTCCAGAGTGTGACTGTGAAAATGTTTTCTGTATATTGCCAATATACATCACAGAAATATCTGATATTTTACACACACGAGGACATGATGCCCCACACACACTTTTGGCTCCCACACAAGTAGATTTTAGATCCTGTATGAAACGGTGCCGAGCATGAACTGATCTCAGTTACTACATTTCTGCAGATTTGCTCAGTGACAAAAACACTAAACTGACTAAACAGTTTTATTTTAAGCGATGTTTAGTTTGTGATTGTCACCTTCAGTTAACAGAAATGAGTGGGTCAACATACAAAGTTCAACCCCAAAACTAAAACACTTTAAAAAAAAAAAAAAAACCCAACTGAAAACAAAATAATGTGATCAGAATCACAGTTGTGCTGTCTAGTAGTTGAAATGCTTCACCGCAGACTAGGGATGAAACGGTTCCTGGTTTCATGATAAACCACGATAAAATTCCCCGGCGGTTAGTATTACCCTGTCACATTTAATTATTATTAAAACCATGTTTACGGTGATTTGTAAAACTGGCGGTAAATGCTGTCCACACACACCCAACATGAGTCTGACAGGCACAGCATGTAACATTGGTTTTTTTTAGCGTGAAAATGTACATTACAACTAAAAACTGAACTCGTCTGCTCAATTCAGCATGAGCCGAATGAGTCAGAGTCCAAGCACAGGTCAGCAGGAGTCAGATTTCATTAATCACATGACCGACAGGAAGCTGACCGACAGGAAGAGCGAGGCGAAGTGACCGACACGAAGAGCGAGGCGAAGTGACCGACACGAAGAGCGAGGCGAAGTGACCGACAAGATGAAAGATTTGGTTTAATATAAGCGAGTTTGTAATTGTACTATTTTGTTGTTGTGTTTTTCATTAAGAATAACAACAAACCCACCATTCAAGCAATTGCCACCCCGAATTGCCGTTAATACGAAAGCTAAAGTGAAATGCCACGGCAGCAGGGGCATTCATAAGCGATTTAAAAGCGAGGGGAAAAAAGGGAAAAGCGCCAACAAAGTGCCACAGCCCCCTTTCACAGCGACTTTCTTCTGGCAAGCTCTGCAGACAGGATTACCATCTTCTATTAAATTTCCCTCAGCGTTTTTATCAAATCCAAAATATGACCACACTTCGGATTTGATCCACTCGGAAGGTTCTCGAGCGCCGTCACTGCCTTCCGCCGTGTTCTCTAACCGAACTACATGATCGCAACAAGCCTAGTGACGACCACCCATCACTTTATAGTCAGATATAAAACCTGTTGAAATGATTTCAGTGTGTCTATCAGCACATTAGAACAATATCGTGAAAATACTGATAAAAAGTGATTAAAAGTTTTGGTCCCGATAATCATGAGATGAAATTTTCATACCGTTACATCTCTACCACAGACACAATAACTGTTTGCACCATAGCCGCACCATAGCCGTACCAGAGCTGCTTGCATGTTACATGTTTATTCAACTATTTTACTAACTGCGCATTAACTGTTTATTAGCCTTAGAAGGTTTCTTTCATCCATGAGCCAGTTAGAAAGCATGATAATGATTACCACTTACATGGAAATAATCACAAGATGCAAAAAAAAAAAAAATCAACTTTTTTTTTTTTTTTAATTTAAAAAAACAGGCCTTATTCTGAAAGTTCCCCAGAGCCCTTGGGTTTAAAAAGCAGTCCTTTCTATCGCCATGGCACCTCCTTGATGATAAAATATTCGGATTCAAATCACACCGCCTTCTGCATTGAGAGCAAGGAGAGCCTCATTCAGTCCTCAACAAGCAGCCTTCAGTTCACCGACTCTGAAAAATGGTGTTCAATCTGATAACACATGTTAGCAATTAGACACTCATGTATATTTATGGCAACATTCAACATTTATACCATGAACAATTCCACTGCAGAATGAACTGCATGCTTAAAGACAAAACAGTTATTTTTGTTTTGCTTAAATGCTTCTGCCCGTGTGACCTAAAAGAGCAACTGCAGATTTGCATTAAAAGCTGAGAACAAGCAGAACCACCACTTTTACTGGAGTAGGTTTTGGAGAGAGGTTTTCCTCTAATGTAAAATACTGAACGGTTTTACTGGAACTATACTCAGATCCATAATTAGCTATACCTAATAGTCGTGGTGAACAGACACACACAGGCTATTCTTAGCACCTTTAGTGCTTGCTCTGTGTTGGACGTAGCTGAAAAGGGAAACGGTCCCCCTATTTCCTGGTCTTTTTCGTCTTTATGGCAGTCTAACAGGCTTACGCTTGGTTCGGAGGTCAGAACAGGTCGAGTCTTGAGAGGTCAAACGGTAAATGTATAATGGTGCCATTTATACTGGGGGTTAAAGGTCATTTAACAAGCCAAGGTCGCTTTCCCATTCTCACGTTCGGACATTGTCCAGGAGTCAGGAGTGGAAAAAACCCGAGGCTGAACATGATTATGAGGCTAAACATACACACGTACAGGCTCCATTTACAATACAGAGCATACACACAAAAAGTAAGAGTTTAAGGAGCATAACTAAAAAATAAAAGTCACACTGAACTCAAATTAAAAACTGGGTTATTCACATGGATAGTTAAAGGCTCTTAGTTTCCAAAAGGGGGTTATATTAGGAACCCGTTCTGACAAAGAGAATTGTATAGAACCTTTACATGTTCCCTCGGCAGGATTTACACCCCTGAGAGTGTAGTATGTTTCGGACACAGGCACCACTGACTGCATACACCATTTAAAATACTAGCCCAAACAGTCAACATCCTAAATCTCCTGACTTGCTAGACAAAACCAAAAACCTCTCTGTCAGTCAGTAAAGTCAAACGCAGACACAACTTCTGGAACAATCACATGTACTATGTGGAGGTTGGTGAAAATGTCCCTCGACCTCACTCTCTACTACTTAAACAATTCATAAGTCTTTACAAAAGCTCGATTTATTCACATGATGCCGAGTTAATGCTCACAAAACAAATGTTTAGCAATTATGAACTACTTCGTCGTGCAGGAGTAAGATATTTATGCCCCTGCTTTCATATGATATAATGAAACACTGAGTTGACTGATCATTCGGTGAAGATATTGTGTATTTATATTCGTTAGACTTTCTTCCTTGATGGACAGTGTAAGGGGACAGGGTGACAAATTGTGCCTAACAGATGGGCTACAGTCAATAACCGCATCCACAAAGTAACCTTAATGGTCGGTATGACCAAAGACTGGAGCTCTACTCTGTGCACATGGAGAGTATGTCACAAATACAATATCTATAAGAATGAATAGCTTTTTTTTTTTGCTGCTTGTAGTCATTGCTGTGCTCCACCTGCATTTACTACTGCAAAATATTACTACTAAATACTGGTAATAAAATCGCCACGCTAATGTTGTCAGTTCTAACATGTTGGCTGTTATTATTTGAAATGCAGCACTCCATATCGGAGACTATTTCTTTAATCCAGATGTTTTATTAACTCAAGTGAGCATGGAACAGGAACATGCTAAAATCCAGTAGTCCATTTATTCTCCCATTCACTATGGGAATCGCTGAATTAAACAATGACCCAGTTTTGTCCAGGAACAAGCAGGCAGTTCTGATAGGCACTGATCAGACAGTCCATTACAGATGGGAGAGTATTGGCTCTGGACCAGATGATTACAGGATTAGAAATTAGTAATAGATTAAAAAAATGCATCGCCTGACACGCTCAGATAGAATATGAAGTTGAAGTAAGTGGCATCCTCAATGAACTCTTTCTGTAATCATCATTATTAATCTAACCTCCTTTTCATCTATATTCCTCGGTTGTGAATATGCCCAAAGGCCTAATTTCACAGTTGGGGGGGGGGGGGGTTACACACAAAATCCCCAACCCCCACTATATATCCATACACACCCACATCATGGTGTACGTCATGCAGCACTGGAGCTGTTGGTGATAACGCTAATTTCTTTCCCCTCTCCCACCAGTATCTAGGTAATACTGTGCTATTCAAATACATGGATCCTTATCAGGACAAAGACACTGCAGGGTCAAATTCTTCCGTATTGACTTGTGTAAGTGATGGCGACACGCATGTTGATCTGAAAAACAGGTTTACGTCCCTTCCAAACCGCATATCGAGGTAGAATTCAGTTTTCAATATGTGTCATA
This sequence comes from Ictalurus furcatus, assembly GCF_023375685.1. Taxonomy (NCBI): domain Eukaryota; kingdom Metazoa; phylum Chordata; class Actinopteri; order Siluriformes; family Ictaluridae; genus Ictalurus; species Ictalurus furcatus. The sequence continues at coordinate 22,271,464 of NC_071265.1, read as the reverse complement.
CCCGTTATTGGCTGGTAAATTAGTCACAAAATAAAATTCATAAGAACTTGTACTGCTCAGACTGAAGCAGTTAGATAACTAAAGTCAGTTTCGTAATTGTGTTTGTATTGTGACATGCCAACAATAAGAAGTTCCACAAAAGCCAAAAGATCTGACGCGGGCATCGCTCTGTCTGAAGGTTGTTGTTTTTTTCCTTTTCAAGCCTGGAAGGGTGGGTATGGTGAAACAGGGTGACAGTTAGTAGGAATGGATAGCGCTCTCACCCATGTCTTTTCTAAAATACAGATTTAAAATGCACTTCTGTATAGCTGTTCTTTTGCACAAAGGATGTGTAATAAACTTTTTTTTTATTTTTGTTTACCACAAGCTTGTGTGGTTTTTTTTTTTAAACGGTACATTAATACCATGATAACATGAAACAGTGATATTTTTTAGACAAGGTTGAGAATTTAAACCCTTATTACCTCTAATGCCTGTGCACAATGAGTGTAACTTAAATATAATAATAATAATAATAATAATAATAATAATAATAATAAACAAACGCCCTTTGCCATCTTGCTTTGGCCACGCCCCCCACACGTCAGCACACCTGGTTCATTAGAGAAGACAGTTTGACCCCGGATGTATGGCGGGCCCTTAACGGAGCTGAACAGGAGTCCGCTTCAATACAAACAGCCCATAAACTACCAGTCCCATTGTGTCTCCTTTTGCCAGTAAGGCCATAAAGCATATCAGTTGTTCGTACTGACAGCCCAAGACCTGGGATAGGGTTTATTGTTATTTAGACAGGACCACAGCCCCTCACCGCTAAACATGTTAGTCCTGTAAACCTGTTTTAAACCGTTTTCTTCGCCACGACGGACAACATGTCCGTTACGCTCTGTGGGAAAGACTACCCTTCCTTCACCATACAACTGTCGGTTTACATCTGAAGACTAAATGCTGACACGGTTTCATGAAAAAATAGAAAATAAAAACACTTGTTAAGGGGTCGTAGTTTTGTCAGCCGTCCATACGAGTAGACATTTGACTGAGAAATGTTAGTTAAAAGAGCTTAATATCAATCAGTGCATTTCAACCGACACGCTTTGTAAACAAACTTTCAAACATAGATTCAAATACTGAATAAATGAAAGCTTTATACATATATACATATATACATATGATCGATTAACGACCGATGTTTAGTAGTTCCTACTCAGCGTGACTCAAGGTCCCTTTCCAGAACCTTCACAGTAACTGTTCCTCAGTGGTGAACTGAACTTCCATCCTCAATCCAGACCACAGAATCTGTCACATCTTCAAAAAACAGCTAAAGGCCCAGCTCTTCCGTGAGCACTTACCTAACCTCTACAACTCCAACCACACATTATCCTCGACTCTGCGCACTTTGCTCCTGTAGAACTCGATTATAAATCTTGTACAGTAGCACTACTTGTATTGTTCTCATCTTCATATATCACTTTGCCTGTATTTCCTCACTTGTAAAAGTGTCTGCTAAATGAATAAATGTAAATATATATATTTGAGCACGCTCTCTCTCTCTCTCTCTCTCTCTCTCTCTCTCTCACACACACACAGAGAGAGAGACTCACTCACCTGGAGTGTGGAGGAGACAAGTCCCACCTTATCCTGCTCCAGCTCTCAGACTGGACCGCTGAACCCGGGCTGTGGGAAGAGTTTGTCAGTGGACGCCGTTCAGTTTATCCAGTTTGGGAGTAAATTAGAGCTTCGAAATCCGCGCACACGTCCCCAGCTTTTACCCCAAATTCCTCTGTGGGAGAGTTGAGATGAACTTGCTCTGTTTAGAGAAAAGAAAAAAAACCCCAGTCCTGCTAATTCACTCAACCCGTGTTTAAAACCCGAGCCTAGAAGAAATTTTCTACAAGCAAGCGAGGGAAGGACGTTGACTTTTCTCTGCGTAAACTCGATTCTCACATGGAGCCGGCGAAGCAGCAACACACACATATACACACACACACTGAGTTTCATAGGACAGAAGCACCTCAGAGAGGGGCTGCCCCCAGTGCTGGGAAACTCTTAAAGGGGCAAGCCCTTCTGCCGCATTGTCGAGCAGTACAGAAGTGGGCCCCACCTGAACGCCTCAATGGAAACTCAAAGCTTTTCTTAAAGGGGTAACAGATGACCACGCAGGACTGTGAAGAGTAATCTAATCTAAGAAACTATATATATATATATATATATATATATATATATATATATATATATATATATATATATATATATATATATATAAAAAGAGCACAATGAAATAGCAAACATCCCCCCACCCTATTTAATAGCAAATATGAACTTGAGAAGTGAAATAAACAAAGCAGAATATATTGAATAAATAATCATGAATAATAAGCCCTCTTACTTTTAAATACATTTCATTTCATGTCCTCACCTTGGCACTCTGTATCTCATACACGCATAGGCTTATTGTTTATGATACAACACTGATAATTAAAAGTTCTCATTTTAGGGATTTCATTCAGCCCACCCAGATCTCAGTTCCCACAGTGATCAAAAGCGTGCGCACGCACACACACACACACACACACACACACACACACACTAATGAGAGGGAGTAGTTAAAAAAAAAAAAAAAAGACAAGAAAAGCTAGCACAAAGCTTAAGTTCCTATATAACAAGACGGACAGAGATGATAGAATTAATACAGTTTTTTCATCTTATTTTCACTGCATCTTCAGTTTATGCTGAGCGTCATACGGGCTGGGTTTTATATAAAGTGGGTTGTGGGTGGGTTAAAGCTGTCTGAATGAGGAGGCCTGTCTGCAGGGCCTGCAAAACAGCATTCATGAGGCACCACCAAACACTACTTCATTCATATGGCTAGGGTTAGCTACACACACACACACACACACACACACACACACACACACAATACCACCCCTACCTCCAAGAACATACACACCTTTTCATATAGCCATTCACATTAAACAGAGGGGAGGCAATGTTGTTCTGTATGACATTAAATTAAGGACAAACATGATTTTACTATATTTAGCATGAATAAGAGAGAAAAACGTGGTAGTTTAAAGTTTTGTGAGGGCACAATACAATCTTCTGTTTTCATTTTATTATGAAAACAATCCCAATATTCACTAGTCCTGTACACTCACGTCATCAGGTTATACTGCAGCCAGATAAAAATTAGGATTAGATCATATTTAAATCCAGGTGTCCAAAAACAAAGATGTGGGTCAAAGCAAATGCAAATTACAGCATCCATAACCTGGTGAGAAGCTCATAAGGAAAATCCAAGATCACTAAATTCTACAAGAAATAAAGTAATGTGTATATATAATTACTGCTCTGTAAATACTTCTAGGATAGCTTTTTTTTTTTTTTTTCCAATCCCGGGTCCTCGAGAACCCTTTCATTGCACATTTTAGCACTTTCTTGGCTCCCATCGTTTGTGATTCAACTAATCAGCTATACAGCACAACCTTTTGAGGTGAAATGGGTGTGTAGAAGCAGGAACATATTCAAATTTGCCATGTGGGTTGCTCTAGATCCAGTGCAGTGAAACACTCTTGAAAACCCAGGTCTTACACACCCTCTTGTGGCCAAGTGTACACTTCCAACCTGGTATAAATCTCAGGGTGTGCATGATCCATTTCTACACCTCCTATATAACTGAAACTGGCACTGATAACAACCAACATTAATCCTTTTAAATCTTTCTGATATAATCAAATAGTTTGTGCAGAGCTTAACAACAAAGGCGTATATATACACTGTAGCTGATATAACCACAAAGTACATTGTTACGCATCGTGCAGAGTTGCTACTAATTTGTTTTAATTGCAAATGGAAAACGCATGTAATACTTCCAGCAGCTATGGCTTAATGCACCTTTTAGGAGCTGTAGGTTCATCCCTGTCTCCGGAACGTCCAACTTGGAGGGTTTGCCATCACAGAAAATAAGAAACAGCGCTCTTTGGAGTTAAGTAGAGAGAGAGGCCTGGAATAAATAGGAAATCTGGCTTCAACTTGATACTAGAGCAAATTGCAGAGAGACAAATTTAATCAACATTATGATCAGCTCTGTACCCTGTGTAAATCATGTCACTGACCTGATATTAGTTGGACAGACTTTAGTAGAACAGTATAATTGTTAGTGTGCCCCATATTTCACTGAAAATCTCTTAATTCACTGATGCCCCAATGTCAATTCCTTACACAAGATATATACATAGGGTTTTAAAACATGGGCTATTCACAAGAGGAATTGCTCCCAGTTCATCCTGAATTCAGGTTACTGTCTGTGTGGAGTTTGTGTGCATGTTCTAACGGATTCTCCAGTTGCCTCCCCGTATTCTCCGACTTTGTGTCCAGTATTCTGGGAATAACGTTACTGAAGACTGATGAATGAATGGGTCTATACCTTGAATAATTTCCTGTTCCTGTTGTTCACATCAGTCATTTGTCATGACATGAACAAAAGCCAGATAGATCATATGCTATATATTTATATAAATTTATATAAAACATTGTTATCTGTATATAGGAAAGGTTTGTATGCCCTTAATTTTGGTGTGATTTTTTTTAAGTACCTCTATTTTCGAATGCTTTTAGACTGTATTTCTGCACTTTTTTTTTTTTAATAGCCAACATGTTTAAAGCAAGTTTGTTGAGTTGCCCATTTACTCCTTAAGAATTTGACACCCAGCTGTAATTCATAATGAATATGATGCAGAACAAGTATAAACATTAAGATTTTAAGGTAAAAAAAAAAAAAAAAAAAACCCAAAACAAACACAAGTTGACAAAATCTGCCTGAGTTCACAAAGGAGTTCAGTTTAAAACAGCAGTTTGTTCACAAGTTAGATATCAATATCACTATAAGCATTTCATTTACAACCTCAATTCCAAAAAAGTTGGGGCGCTGTGTAAAATGTAAATAAAAACAGAATGCAATGATTTGCAAATCTCATAAACCCATATGTTATTCACAATAAAACATATCAAATGATTAAACTGAGGAAATTTTAAGAAAAAATAAGGTCATTTTGAATTTGATGGCTGCAGCACATCTCAAAAAAGTTGGGACGGGGCAACAGAAGGCTGGAAAAGTAAGTGTTACTAAAAAGAAACAGCTGGAGGAACGTTTTGCAAATAATTAAGTTGAAAAAAGGTTGAAATTGGGTTCAAATGCCTGCTAATGTCTAGTAGAAATTTTGTATAATTTAAATTAAGACTAAGTTCTGGCAGGCAGCTAAGACTAGGCTGTTATACTGTGTAACCTAGTAGCCAACATGACAAGCAATTTGACAACAATGTGCTAGCAAGTTAGCTAAAATTAGGATAAACACTGTATTATATGGTGTAGTTAAGGGCAGATTTGCTAACAAGCTAGCTAACATTAGGTTAACATTAACTACAACTTCAATTCTGAAAAAGTTGGGACAGTATGGAAAATGCTAATAAAAACAATGAGGAGTGATTTGTAAATGTACTTTGACTTGTATTTAAACAAAAAACGAATAAAGACAAGGTATTTGATGTTTTACCTGATCAACTGCAGTTTTTTGAAGGTAAACGTTTTTTTTTTAATTGATGCATGCAACACGTTCCAAAAAAGTTGGGACAGGGACAATTTAGGACTAATAGCGATGGGACAAGTTGAAATAAGAAGGCGATGTGAATGTCAATCATCTAATCATAGAATATAAGGAGCCTCCAAAAAGGCCTGGTCCTTCAAGAGCAAGGCTGGGTGGAGGCTCGCCAATCTGTCAACAGATGCTTCAGCAAATAATCCAACACTTTGAGAACAACATTCCCCAAAGGCACATTGGTAGGATTTTGGGCATTTCAACTTCTACAGTGCTCAATATAATGAAAAGATTTCAGGAATCCAGTCAAATCTCGGTGCGTAAAGGCCAAAAACCACTTCTGAATGCGCATGATCTCCCTGACATCACTGTCTTAAAAACTGTCATGAGTTTTTAATGGATATCCGGACATGGGCTCGGGAATACTTTGGTAATCCTTTGACAGTCAACACTGCTCGCCGCTGCATCCACAGATGCAAGTTAAGGCTTTATTATGCAAAGCAGAAGCCATACATCAACACTGTCCAGAACCACCGCCGACTTCTCTGGGCTCGGTCTCATCTGAGATGGACAGTAACAGAGTGGAATCGTGTTTTGTGGTCCGACGAGTCAACATTTCAAATAGTTTTTGGACAAAACAGCCGTCGTGTTCTCCGGGCCAAAGAGGAAAAGGACCATCGGCGTTATCGGCGTCAGGTCCAAAAGCTAGCGTCTGTCATGGTATGGGGGTGTGTCAGTGCCCATGGCATGGGTAACTTGTACATCTGTGAGGGCACCAGTAATGCAGAAATATATGTACACATTTTGGAGCAACATATGCTGCCATCCAGAGCAGGACAACACCAAACCACATTCTGCCCGGATTACAAGCACATGGTTGCGTAAGCAGAGAGTGCCGGTGCTAGCATGGATTGCCTCCAGTCCTGACCTGTCTCCCATTGAGAATGTGTGGCGCATTCTGAAGCGCAAAATAAGGCAACAAAGGCCGGTACAGCGCAGCTGAAGAAATGCATAATGGATGAATGGAGGAAAATTCCACTTTATAAACATAACCAACTGGTGTCTTCAGTGTCCAAACACTTAATAAGTATTATTAAAAGAAAAGGTGATTTTACACAGTGCTAATGTTGTGTTAATAATGTATTTTCAATATAGTACAGGATGAATTTAATTTTCAAATGACTCTTTTAGCTTGTTTTTTGCATTTTCCATACTGTCCCAACATTTTCGGAATTGGGGTTGTATTATTTTGTGTAAACCAGTAGTTTGCAAGTGTTAGCTCTCATTAGGTTCGGTTAGGTTAGGTTCAACTTTATTGTCACTGTCAGAGTACAAGTACAGAGGCAATGAAATGCAGTTAGCATCCAACTAGTAGTGTAAATAGCAAATAAGTTACATTAAATAAATAAGGTTATGGTGCAATAAGTTAAAATAACAGTGTACAGGTAAAGGTAGATAGTATGATGTATACCAGTAATGCAAACAGCAATTAGATTAAATGAAATAAATAAGAATTATGCAATAGGTTTAGATAACCAGTATACAGATAGAGGTAAACAGCATGATGCATGCAGTATGATACAGTAAATACATACATTGGATTACAGCAAATGTAGTTGGACAAATACCAATAATGTGCAAATAACAGCCTGATATAAATAATTGTAGTATGACAGAGAATTGCAGTAAAATGCAAGTACTTGCAAATAATTGCAGATAATAGAAGAAATGTATAATACAGTATAGAATGGTGTCTAATGCTAATGTTTAGTTGTTAGGTAGATTGGCTAGGTAGGTAGGCTACATTGGCTAGACCTGGTTACAGGGTGATAATAAGTAAATAGTACACAATTCTGTTTTCACCAGCTGACAATAGAAAGACAGAAATTATTTGCACCCAGGTGAAAATAGAATAACATCTGCCAAAGTCAATGTAGTTGTCTTGCTAGGAATTACTGAGTATTTTTTCTATTCATTAATTTATTTAAAACTTAAAATTATGTATTATACAGTATATGCAAGTACATTTTCTGAACAAAGCATTATTGAGCTCATAGCAATTTGTATCAAGTGAGAGAACCAAACATATGTTAGTTTAGAGGAACCAGCTAAAGCACAGATAAAATATTATGTGCTGTTACCATTTGCAATTGTTCCCTCCATCTTATCTGGATTAAATTTCCTGCAATGCAACATTGGAAATACAAACAGTATATTTATTTATGTATTTACTTGTTTGTTTGTTTTCTGGACAGGCTTGAAATAGAGCCGTTAAAAAGGAGACAAGAAGAGCAGAGATGGAAAAGCTCAGACCGAAGAAGAAAGTGCCAAAGGAAAAGGAAATATGCTGACACAGCTCCTTAAGGTGTGGGTGTGGGTGTGTGGGTGTGTGAGAAAGTATTGTATGTTGGTATGTACTCACCTGAAAACTGGTGTATTTTAGTATTTATTTACATTATGGTTATTTGTATAATCATTAAACCCCTGTTCAGACCAACATTATGAACACAGTTAACCTGCACAAGTTGAACCAGCACGAACAGCGCCATTAAGGTTGGGAGATTCACATGTTGTAGATAAAGTGGCATATGTGTTTGAAGCATGCAGTAGTCAGCAGTGTCTCACAGGGCTCATCTCCAGTGTGTGGATCATCTCACTTTTTTTGATTCCAGAATTAAAATATGTTTCCATTCAAAGCTACATTTCACTGGATCTGAACATGAGGCTGGGACCAATGAAAACTTCATATCTTTTTTATTTGATTTATTTTGCATTGTTTATTGGTAAATTGGTGTCAGAAACGTCTCCTACTTCATTTTCCTACATAATCTACATTTCATTCAAAGCAAATGTTCCAGCACTAAAAAAGTGTCTAGATCAATGACTTTATATACACTATATAGCCAAAAGTATGTGGACACCTGACTGTCATGTCCATATATACTTGTTGAACATCCCTTTCCAAAACCAAGGGCATTCTGAAGTTGGTACTTTGCTATTATACCAGCCTTCACTCTTCTGGGAAATCTTTTCACTAGATTTTGGAGTGTGGTTATGGGGATTCAACCACAAGAGCATTAGTGAGATCAGACACTTTTGAGATCAGACAGTCATTTGCAGTCAGCATTACAGTTGATCCCAAAGGTGTTCAGTGGGGGCGGGGTCAGGTCTGGGCCACCCAAGTTCTTCCACACCAACTCTGGCAAACCATGTCTCTTTGGGGCTCGCTTTGTTAACAGGGACACTGTCATGTGGGAACAGGTTTGGGTCTCAGTTCCAGTAAAGGGAAACCTTAAATCTACAGCAGAGGTTCTCAACCTTTTGTAACTAAAGCCCTCCCAAGTCTATCCTATCATGTGCCCCCCCCCCACATGAGAAGACCAGGTATAATGATTATCTATTCTATATAAAAATCTATCTATATATAACCTAATCTATAATCTGTTTTTGATTCACATTCGCATACGAATGATGTAAATTGGGACGAAGGGCACGTCTCGTTATCCATGACATTGTTAAATCTTGCAGGACAGTACTGGCGACATTTGGAAAGTCGCTAAGGTTTGTCCAAAATGTCGCTAGATTTCTTGTTAGGCACTTTTTTTTTTTTGCAAAAACAAGTTGCTAAAGGGGTCTGAAAAGTCGCTAAATTGGCAACACTGGTCTAGATAAAATCCAGGCTAAGCTCCGCCTCTCCCCAGCAAAAAGAAATACAGCGGGAGAGGGAATATGGGGTTTTCCATTTATGCACATTCTACTTGAAAAGCAGTAAAATAAACAGAGTACACAAATGATGCCCTGTCTGTGTTTATTTCTTGAAAACAATTTGCACCCCCCATCCAATCTCTCCGCATCCCCCGTGTTGAGAACCACTGATCTACAGCATACAATGACATCCTTTACGATGGTGTGCTTCCAACTTTTTGGTAGAAGTTAATGAAGGCCCACATATGAGTGTGATGGTCAGGTGTAGCCAAACTTTTGGCCATATTGTGTATGTATTCCAGATTCCTCTAGAACAGAAGTTCTCAACCTTTTGTAACTAAAGCCTCCCCTATCATGTGGCACACCCTCCCCAATATTAGAGGAGATCAGGTATAATGATTATCTATTCTATATAAAATCTATCTATATTTAACCTAATCTATAATCTGTTGTTGGTAGATAAATAGATTTTTTTAATTACTTTTGTGTTTTTCTACTTTTTAAAATTACTGTTCATAACTTTTATGATTTTTTACACAACTTTGGTGACTTTTATAAAGACTATATAATAGACAGGTGTGGAACATGAATGATCAAAAATGTTTCTGAACATTATAACTACTTTGAACAAGATAACTAGGCTGTAATAACGTGTAATACATTTTACATGTAAAACAGATGTATTACCGATTCCTCAAGAATAAAAATTCTCTTTAAAAATTTTTTATAAAATAAAAGGATCTTCCACCCAGTCACATAATGGAGGCTGAGAAGGAAACAAGTGCAGGTAGGCCAGTTTAATAAGACAGCAAATCCAAAGGGGCAAGCAGAATTCAAGAAACAATAACAGGCTGAGGTCAACGACAATGCAAACAATCCAAAACAGGCAAGGCGGAGAATCAAGGTCGTGAATGTAAACCAGGTGAAAACAAGAACAAACAAAGCACAGTATCATAAACACAAGGTAATTGAGCGTACACTGCACAGTGGCGGTCGGTGTGTGTGTGTGTGTGTGTGTGTGTGTGTGTGTGTGTGTGTGAGAGAGAGAGAGAGAGAGAGAGAGAGAGAGAGAGAGAGTCTCTTAAGTCAGGGGTTCCCAAACATTTCCAGGGCAAGGCCCCCCAAATGGCATTAACATTTGACCAAGGCCCCCCTTTTGCAAGATGTCTTTAAAACACATTAAAAATACAGACTTCTGAATATATCCCCCTTTTTGATTAATAATTACATCTTACATCTTTACATTACATTAGGAATTGATTGTCTGTGTGTGTGTGTGTGTGTGTGGTTGTCTGAGATTGAGAAAGAGAAAACATACATTTTATTTTTCACACCAAATTGTTGAGGCCCTCCGAGCGCCCCCTGGCGGCTCCCACTTTGAAAACCACTGTAGTAGCATGATGTGATAGTCAGTGTGTGATTGGTCCTCAGGAAAAGGGGGCGTGTCTTTACTGCACTGGGAGTTGTAGTCGTCGGCCGTATTAGTAGTTTGCGGTGCATTCTGTGAAATATATTCGCTAGTCGTGACGTAACTGGCACAATGGAATTCGAAAAGCATTTAGAATTCGGAATATCCCAAAACCTTTATAAAGCCAACATAAGCAGAGACCTTCAGTATTTCTAGAGAAATAGAGTGATTGTATTTCCACAGGAATAAAGCAATTATGCCGAAGAAAGGAGGGAAGAAGGGAGGAGGCGGAAAGCAGATGACGGAGGAGGAGAGACTGGTGTTCATGCAGAAGAATGCTGAGGCTGAAGAAGCCAATGCCAAACTTAAAGAAGATCAGCGCACACAGACCCTTATGGTGTGTGTGTGTGTGTGTGTGTGTGTGTGTGTGTGTGTACTCATCTACATAACTTCAAATTTGATAGACATTCACAATTAATACATAAATTATACATTTACATATTAACTTTAAATGAGGTCATTTATAAGAATGAATATTTTTAGGTCCACAGACATAATTGTCTATAGCTGGTGCTGTGGGTTTAATGTCATATTCACTGTGTTTTGGTAGGACAAACTGCAGAAGGAAGAGCAGAACAGCAAAGTTAACCTGAAGAAGTTGAACCAGCAGTGGCGTTCGAACCTGCTCCAGGCTCGAGCGGCAGAGCTGCGTGAAGATTTCGCAATACTCAGGCAAACTTTCGAGAGAGTTGTGGACTGCAAGGACAATGCCATTAAAGTTGGGAGATTCACATGTTGTAGATAAAGTGGCATATGTGTTTGAAGCATGTCAATCCAAGTTGTGTAATGTCTAATGGGTGTGTAAATGTTGCAGTTACTGGTGGATGACCTGAGTGAAGCGGAGCAGCAGTCAGCAGTGTCTCACAGGGCTCATCTCCAGTGTGTGGATCATCTGCTGGAGGTACAGAAAAGCCGACTGGCAGCACTAGACTCACACTGGAACACCAGTCTTGAGGAAGTCAGCACCGAGTACAGCAGAGAGAGGTATACAGAAACGTTTTCCATTCATACACATGCTTTTCACTTTGAATTGGACACTTTGCATGCTTGATTGTGCATGTAGATCAAGGAAATCCCAGACACTTGTTCCAAACCATAAACAGATTGCTTTAAGTTAATGCTGTTACCATGTTGCCTGTTTCTCAACAGCTACGTAATTCTTTTCTTCAGTTTTTTAATTCTAAGATTGATAATGTTCGCAAACAAATTTCTGTCACATCTGACTCTGTTCTGGAGTCCTTGCACCGGCTCCCGATCATGTTCCTTGTCCAATTTTATAATTATGATCCTGATATAAAAAGCATTACATGGCTTGGCTCCGCATTATTTATCTGCTTTGTTAATCCCTTACACCCCAAATCGCGGACTGCGCTCCTCACAGTGTGGTTTGTTAACTGTTCCACAAACCCGCTTAAGATCTATAGGTGACAGGGCTTTTTCTGTCTACGCTCCTACCCTTTGGAAGACTCTTCCTATCGAACTTAGCGAAGCTCAGACCTTTGACATATTTAAAACTCAGCTCAAGACATACATACTTTTTTAAAGTAGCATCTGCTTGCTGATGTCTATTTTTATTATTGTTGTTATTTTTATTTATCTATCGTTATTTTTTTCTGTGTACTGCTTATGTTGTGTACAGCGCTTTGAGAAGCTGCTTTTAAAGGCCCTCTATAAAATACTTTTAATAATAATAATAATAATAAACAGGCTGTAGTAGTTATTTCTTCATTAATAGGAAACTGTAGTCAAAGTATGCTTCTACAGTATATTTCACAGAAACAGCGAAAGTCCTTCTGATTAAGTCAATCCTGCTGACCAGAGACTTGAGTGTGATTTGAACTCAAGTGACTTCACTACAACGCTGACATGTTCATTTGTTTCATCCTTCCAATAAAGTCCAGTGCACTGAGTGTTTTATGTTTTTTTTTTTCTTTCAGGGAACGACTTTTGAAGCAGCATCAGCAGGAGACTGAGTACCTGGAAGCAGCCACCGTTGCCTTGGAGCAACACTATGATGAAATATCCAGCGTGGCCAGACAGGACGAACAGTTTACTCGTAATGACGTCAAAACCTTGGTAGGATATTTCTCAATGTCTTCATTTATAGCAAAACCAGACTACAAAAATAGATGTGACTACAAAATGTGACATACTGTATGAAAAATGTGACACAACCCAATAGACTTTAAAAGTAAAACGCTAAAGTGCTTTAGTAAAACTTCTGTAGAATGAGTTGTGTTGATTCAGCGGTTCTTTGATTTGCATTTGTGCTGTATATTGTCATGTAGCCTGCAGGGGGAAGCACAGCGAAGGAGATGTGGCAGAGATACCAACAAGAACTGCAGAAGTACACGGAAGCTACAGAGGAGCAAAAGGAAAAAGCTGCAGATTTGCACTGTGCCTTCCAGAAAACAAAGCTGGACGGGAAGCACCTGCAGAAATTGCAGGTCAGATAATGATAAATACATATGAGCAAAACATATCTTTGTAATACAATGAATCTAATGCATTTAAATGAGTCTTTATGAAGATTAGGCTACATTATTGGTTTGTGTAACTGCTGCGTATGTCTTCTGTGTGCATGCAGGAAACCATCAATGCTCTGCGTTCTGATCTGAGCTCCACTCAGCAGGAGAACGAGGCATTGGCACGTTGCCTTCGGACAGAATGTGAGGAAGTTACTGAAAAAGTCCAACAGCTCAGAGCTAAGCTCTGCTCTGCCCAGGAAGCTGAAAGAACACGGCTAGTTAATCAGATTAAGTGCAGCGATAACGCATGTAAAAAACTACAGGATATTATGGGAAAGGTAAACACATTTATTACACACTCACACACTGCTGGTCAGTTTCATGAAGTAAAGCAAGCAGATTAAAAAAAGTCTCCAGTGTCATTTTAAAAACATACGCTGGATATTTGGCTGATGTTCCACATCCCCTTTGTTTCTCTTCTTCAGGGAGAGAGGTTGTTAAGTCTGGCTGATATATGTCGCAAGCTTGAAACAGAGCAGGAGAAGGTGCTTCCCTTTTACACATCATCTGTAAATGCTGAGGAACTGAGTCAGGAGAAAGCGCATGCTATGGAGGCGATGTCTGAAGAGCTTGGACAGGTAATATACACATTTTCACAAATCATCTCTGTTATTATAATGTTATACCTCACACATCACACTCCATCACACACCCACTAACGTCCAAAACACAACCAACTTAAGAGTTTAAACAGTGGAACATTAATATCTAACACTTCAAAAATACTCCTTATTCAAACGCTTGCTTTTTTTAATACTTGTCCCTTCACCTCTCCTTTCTACTGTTAGAAAATGATGGACTATACGGATCTAGAAAAGTTCTGGCAACGTTACAACAAAGTTCTACTGGAACGTTTGTGTTTAGAACGGGAGAAGAAGGTTCTAGGAGAGGAGAACCAGCAGCTGAGGATTCTTCTCAAGCAATACCTGGATGGAATCTCTGTTAGTGACGAGATCCTACAGCAGCAGAACGCGCTGCTCATGGTGTCCTGCTCGTCACTCCATGCCTCTCCAGCTTCAGAAACCCAAGCACACCCACGCAGGACAGTCATAGAGGCAGCTCATGTGGTGCAGCACATACTGTAGAGAAGATATAAAAATAAAAGCAAATATAAAACCAGTTTTATTCAAAAGATGCTTGTGATGTTCTGATTTTAACTTTATAATCGTGCACTTTGGTGCTCTACACTAACGGGATACAACTAGAACTACTCTAACTAATACTCCTGTGCATGTCTGTCAGGAAAACTTAGGACATAAACACTAAGACATCAGCAGTTTGCCTCCTGACTTCCAACTGACACAGAACATGTTAAGCAACACCATTATTTGATTACTTTGTTTTATTTAATTTATTTAAAAGAGCTTTTTATAAGGAGGTATTTAGTGACCTGTGGGTGTCTGTCTGTATGTCATGGTATCAAGATTTGCGATGCTTCACCTGCTATTGGTATCAAAGTAAATTTTTATATCATGACAATCATACCCTCTCTCCCAGAACATTTGTTTTGCGAATTTCTCTTTTGTAGTGATTATAATTTTTTGGTGTTTTGATTGTACTTCCATATAACGTATGTTATAATAATTTGTTACTCAGCTAACTGCTATTAATGGGAGGTTAGATCTGTTATCCATACTGCTATACATAGTTTAACCTTGAGAGCATTTAGAATGTAATGGATTTTTTTTTTTTTTTTTTTGGAAAAGCAACTTCAAAATAATGAGTTACATTTTGCATAATGTACTAACTTGGTACTGCTGCCTGGTTTAATGGCTGAATCCCAGCCATGCTGATATTCAATACATCAGCATTCTTGCACATGCAATATGGCTTAACTATATAATAGTTCTATAAAACAAGAAATGAATATATAGTGACACAATATGGCCAGTCAGAGAAAATACAATATATGGCTAAAAGAATGTGGACACCTGACCATCGCAGCCATTTGTGCCCACTCCAAAACCATTAACACAGATTTAGTCCCACTTTGCTGTTATAATAACCTCTGACTCTTCTGGGAAGGCTTTCTACTAGATTTTGCAGCCTGCCTGTGGAGATTTAACCCTTCAGTCATTTGCACTTATATAATGCCTTTCAACCTTAGCGGACTGTCATCGGGAGCAACTTGGGGTTCAGGGTCTTGCTGAAGTGGACAAAAGGCCCATATCTACTGAGCATATTCTGGATCCAGCTTTCGCTAGATAGTGACTCCATTTTGGCCCAAAAAGGCTTAAAAACCATTAAAAACTCACCCAACATCAGTGCCTGATCTCACTAATGCTTTTGAGGCAGAATGGACAAATCATCACAGGCATGCTCTAAAATCTAGTGGATGGCCTTCCCAGAAGAGTGGAGATTATTATAACAGCAAAGGGGGAATACATTTGAAACTGGATGTACAACAAGCACATATGGGTGTGATGGCCAGTTGTCCACAAACTTTTGCCGACATAGTGTATTACTTTAAACCTTTTTAAGTTCACTGAGAAAAGTAATACATTCAGTTGACCTGATGCAAATGTGTGCAGAATTTTAACAAAAGTCAATTATTACATTTAAAACATGCTGGTTAGTGGTAATTGCATTCATTTGGACTAGTTTCTATTTTGTGCTTTGCATAGTATCTTCATGAGTAATGCCAGATTTCTCTAACAGTTAAAGAAGGCTGCAAAGAAAGAAACAACCTCAGTAAAGTAAAGTAAAGTACAAGGTAATTTGCCAACGGTTGATTAATGGATCAGTAAAGGTTCAGTTAAACAATTATTAGAATAAAAATGAGAATAATTACAGTTTATAATGTCAGCTTTTAGCTGGTATTTATATATGGATGTGTTAAACGACATTGAACATAGTCCATTTTGTATCAGACCACCTAATTTGTAGGCGAGCAAAAAGATTGGAATATGTGACTGACAGGTGTTTCTTGTTACCCAGGTGTGTTGTGTTAGATTGATTGTTTAAACAATATATAGCTCTGAACATCTACTCTTGGTTTTAGCCTTTGGGGTTTTTTTTTGTTGCATTTGTTGTTAAAAAGGATAAACCAATATGAAGATCAGAGAGCTGTCTATGGGAGAAAAGAAAACCATTTTGAAGCTTAGTAAAGAGGGAACATTAATCGGAGGCATTGCACAAACATTGAGCATAGCCAATAAAAACAACAGTTAGTGACATCACCAATAACCTCCACAGGGTGAAGGGTGAGGATATCACAATCCACCGTCCAAAGAAGACTTTGAGAACAGAAATATAGACGCCATACCACAAGATGCAAACCACTCATCAGCAGGAAGAATCGGAAAGCCAAATTGGAATTTGCAAAGAAATACAGAGATGAGCCACAATGGTTCTGGAACCATGATTAACCTCTACCAAAGTGATGGAAAGGCCAAAGTGTGGAGAAAGTAAGGATCTGCTTCTGATCTAAAACATACAAGCTCATCTGTGAAACATGGTGGAGTAGTGTCATAGCTGGGGCTTGCATGGCTGCTTTTGGAAAAGGCTCACTAATCTTTATTGATGTTGTAACTCATGATGGTAGCAGCAGGAATATTTTGTCTTCCAATTTATGGAGAAATGCATCCAAATTAATCTGGAGGATTTTTGCATGCAGCAAGACAGTGATCTAAAACACACTTTCAACTGAACAAAGAACTTTATCAGGGGGAAATAGTGGAAGGTTTTAGACTGGCCAAGTCAATCACCAGACCAGAAGAGGAGACTGAAGGGAGAAACCTCTCAAAACAAACAACAACTGAAAGAGGCTGTGGTAAAAGTCTGGAAAAGGTGATGTCAATGAGTAGCAGACTTAATGCAGTTATTGCAAGCAAGGGATATGCAACCGAATATTAAGTGTAATTTACTTTAAGACTTTAAGTTCCTATACTTTTGCTCGCCTAAAAATTGGGTGTTTTATGTTGTTTAACACATCTAGATGTAAATACCACAATACAAAATCTGAAATTCGGATCTATTGCCTCATATCCACCTTTTGATCTCAAACCCAAATGTCTTTGGTGTATAGCACAAACAAAATGAATTGGCCTTTCAAGGGGTGGGATATATTAGGCAGCAAGTGAAAAGTCAGTTCTCAAAGTTGATGTGTTGGAAGCAAGAAAAATGGGCAAGTGTACGGATTTGAGTGACTTTGACAAGGGCCAAATTGTGATGGCTAGATGACTGGGTCAGAGCATCTCCAAACTGGCAGGTCTTGTGGGGTGTTCCCAGAATGCAGTGGTTAGTACCTACCAACAGTGGTCCTACGAAGGACAACCGGTGAACCGGCGACAGGGTCATGGGCACCCAAGGCTCACTGATGCCCATGGGAAACGAAGGCTATCCATCTGGTCCGATCCCACAGAAGAGCTACTGTGGCACAAATTGCTGAAAAAGTTAATGCTGGCTATGATAGAAAGGTGTCAGCACACACAGTGCATCACAGATTGCCGCATATGAAGCTGCGTAGCTGCAAAGTGCCCATGCTGACCCCTATCCACTGCCCCATGGACCATGGAGCAATGGATGAAGCTAGCCTGGTATGATGAATCACGTTTTCTTTTACATCATGTGGACAGCCAGGTGCATCTGTGTCGCTTACCTGGGGAAGACATGGCACCAGAATGCACTATGGGAAGAAGGCAAGCTGGCGGAGGGATGAGTGATGCACTGGGCAATGTTCTGCTGGGAAACCTTGGGCCTGGCATTCATGTGGATACTACTTTGACATTTAACACCTACCTAAACATTGTTGCAGACCAAATATACCCCTTGATGGAATATGTATTCCCTAATGAGACTGTTGTGTGTGAAAATCCTAGGAGATCAGCAGTTTCTGAATTCCTCAACACAGCCCATCTTGTACCATCAATGCCACGGTTAAAGTCTCAGAGATCACTCTTTTTCTTCATTCTGATGTTTGATGTGAACATTATATGAAGCTCTAGACCTTCATCTACATGAATTTTTGCATTGTGCTGCTGCCACATGAATGGCTGAGTAGATAACTGCATGAATGTGCAATTGTACAGGTGTTCCTAATAAAGTGGACGGTCAGTAGAGTGTATTTTTTTCTCTCCTACTACTATAAGTGTCTTCAGAAAATCATCCTTCTTTATATACCCGAATTTGTCATTTGATATGCAAATGATGTGACAGCAGAAAGAGATTCACCCTTTCGAACACACCTGACCTTTTGTAAAGCTGTGCCAAGCAATGTAAGGTCACACTTTCTGCTGAACTGGTAAGTCAGTGCAAGGTTTATTCCTTTGGTGCAGTATGTTACATCACAAAATGTCCAAATGTTACAGTAGTCCTAATTGTGGAATAATTTTTTTATGGGAACCCCTGCATTAACCTGATGCTCCACAGCATACACCCATCTCTTTTCCTGTCCTCCTGTGTACTGTTCTGCTCCAAACACTAGGAGGAGCTCTTTTCAATAGCTTAACTGCTCAGTGCTCTACCTTATTTTGGGTGGGTGTGGAGAATTATACACCTATATCCAAACTAGTGTTGTTTTATTGACCTAACCATTTAACACTGAGTTAAGTAAGGAATGTCAGCACTTTGTGCTTGCTGTTATAAGAAAATAACCCATGACAAGGTGGTGTAATGCTTTGTCTCCCCAAAGTGCCTTATTTTCTAATGACAGTATGTCCAAAGTGTTTTATTCCTCTTATACCACAGTGATTACATTAAGTATATATATATATATATATATATATATATATATATATATATATATATATATATATATATATATTAAAGCTCATCTATTATGGCTTTGAAACGTGCCTAATTTTGTTTTAAAGGTCTCATACAATAGATTTACATGCATCCAAGGTATAAAAAAAAACAAAACAAAACTCTTTAACGTGCTCATAATTTTTAATTGCAACAGTACCCCCCCCGTGTCACAAACAACCAGTTCATTGATCCGTTCTGAAGGATTCATTCTCAACTCCTCCTTTCAGAGAGCATACTCTGCTCTGATTGGTCAGCCACTGTCACCAAGCAGCCAATGAAGACCAGAGGCGGGGCTTTTTGTTACAAACCTATGTAGGTTAGTACAGGAAGTAAGTCTGGAATTACTATCGACTCGTTTCAGCTGTTCAGAATCGGTTCCTTCTTTTGGGGGTCAATAACTCCGTTTGTCATGCTCTTTGATTTTTGAAACATTGCAGACTTTTTTACGTTCACAAACACCTATATAACACACTACATGAAAGGTAATATTTGAAAAAGCATAATAGGTGCACTTTAATGAATGACACATGACACTGTTTAAACATTTATAGTTACATGAATGTTGTGGAACATCTGAGAGAAGAAGTCTGAACATTTTTCTCTGGTGGAAAACTTACAGACTGTTATAAAGTGATGACATTTGATACTCCTTTAAATGTTAAATGTTAAATGTTAAATGATGCCTATATGTTTTTTTTTCTGCTAAAAAAACAAACAGCACAATTAATTTTAATCCGTTCATTTAATTTTTAGATTATATAGAGCATCTGCCATACAACCATGCTAAAAAAAATAAATAAACAAAAACAAAAACAAAAGAAAACATCACAGAAATTCTATTGGTTTCCACTGTAAAAACCATGACAAACCTAATCACTGAAAACCATTACCATTATTGCTTCTTAATGGAATCCACTAGACATAACATGTCTAGAAAGGCAGTAGAAGGCAACAAATTACCAGTAGAGACCCACAGGGACTATAACAATTTCCATTAAAACCAATACAATTCCCATTACAACCATTAAAACCATTACAAATTCTGTGAGGTTTTCTATTGTGTTTTTCGGCAGGGACGTCCCTAATTATGAGGCCTATTTGTCACTAGAAACAATAACAGAAATCTGCGAGTTGCTTTGCAGCTTATCTGAACCGCTGTTATAGAATATTAATAAACAATGAATTAATCAGTCAGTCCGAACACAGACTTCAGCAGCACTGTGGTATAAAGGGTTTGAGTTTGATCGGCACAGATGCCTCAGCCAAAATGAATTCATCCCCTTTAAATCGCCTATGCCTTTAAATCCGCCCGGCTCTGACGGTGTGTGTGTGTGTGTCAATGTGTATGTGTGTGAGTGTATGTGTATACGTGTGTATGTGAGAGTGTGTGTGTGAGAGAGAGAGAGTGTTTGATGGTTTGAGCTCGAGCTCTCTTGTCAATATCGCACTTTAAAAGCTCAGATGTAATGCGATGGGAGTCTGACCATGGATAAAACCCGAATCCTGCTCGTGTGCTTGGCTGTTTGGGGATTTGCTGGAGGATGTGACGGTGAGTAAATAATTGTTTACTTCGGCGATATTCGGGTTCCGTGTTTATTTATCGAGTCGCGGTGAATTTGGCATTAACTACAACAACATGGCGCTGCTCGGATTCAGAGCTCGGTAGCTAACTCGCTAGCAAACCAAGCTTCCTTTCGGTTTTGGGTGGTGATTTGTTTTTGTTTTGTTTTTTCAGGGTATTGGGAACATTTCGTGGTTTGGGTTTTATGTATTACTCGACGTTATCTTAAAATGTAATCTTACTCCGTGCCTCAGGTGTTGAGACTCTGGAATGAGGCTAGTTAGCCAGTTAGTTAGCACAGGCTAACACCGAGCTCTCTGTAAATCTACTCAGTGTAGTGTTTGTTTTGTTTACTAAGCTCGACATTGTTAAGTAATTTAACAAAACTGGTTTGTAACGTTAATTGCGACGCCAGTGGTAGTTAAATGGCCTGTGTAGCACGCTGAAATCTTTACTAAGGGAGTCCAGGCCTTCCTGTATGATTCAGTATGTATCAGTAAATGTTCAGTGGTCATTAAGCTTTAATTTCCGCTTTCACGCTACTGAACCCGCATGCAGTGATCTCTACAAAATAAACAGTACACGCTTGTAAAGATTTGTGTGAAATCCCTGCACATGGGTTTAATTGCGATGAGACAGTTAGTGCATTCAGCCCTAGCCCCAGTTTCTTTGCACAAGTAATTTTCATTTTTAAGATAAGCTTTTTCTTAATGGCTTCAACCACTTTGTATACTAAGTCTGTTTTTTGTTTTTTATTTGTATATATATTTTTCTTGGTGTTTTCTTATTGTGTAAAGTGCCTTGAGAAGCTGCTTTGAAGGTGCTATATATAAATAATAAAGTATTATTGTTATTATTATTATTATTATTATTATTATTATTTGTAAGTAGAAGATGGACACACTTCACTCCTCAGTCCTCCTTCCTGATCCCTGGTGAACACATTAGTAATGGAGCATGATGGAGCGGAGAGTGGCAGCACAGGCCTGAGGTCTGCATGGTGTCTGTGTGTTCGCCTGAGAAACATGAGACGCTTTGAGATGCTACTAACGCGGCCCGTGATGAGGGCTGTGACTACAAGATGAGGGTAGATTCGGAAGGGACGGAGAAAAGACGGATCCATCATAGGGGCAGAAATGGACATGAACTCCTACATGCACTCACACCCTTCCTTTTGCATTCTCTCTCTCTCGCTGGCTCACTCGCTCGCCCTGTCTTTCTTTCTTTCCCTTTCCATACTCGCCTGTGCTGTAGGCGCAGCAAATAATGAGCATCATCTTACACCCGGTCAATAATATACTCTCCCCTTGCCCCTCCTCCCTTCTCTCTCTGTTGTCATGACAAAGAACATGTCGGTGTAACCTATAGCGATCCTCCACCCTCTCTGTAGTGGATTTAACAGGAAGCGGAACGGGACCTTTACACAAGTACAGCAGCGTACAATCTCTCACTGTTTTACATACAGAATGGCACACTCTCTCTCTCCTTCTCTCTCTCTCTCTCTCTCTCGCTCTAGCCACGTTTCCACCAGAATTACCCGGAACAATTACTCCCAGGGACTTTTTATTTTTATTTTTTCTCCCCTTCTCAAGGGACCATTTGGTTCCTCCAGACCTTTGGTTGTCTGCATTCCCATTGTGGTCTAAAGTACCCTGAAGATTAGGCAAATAAGTCTGGTGACGTTGTCTGCCGGTCAGAACCGCTCCTGTTATTTTTGTGATCTGTAATTTTCTTGTAGTCCTGTTTTTATTTCTTGAGCTCCTCTCTGCATTGTTTTCCTGTGTGAACAATGCCCAGCTCACTTAACCGACTTAATATAAGATAAACTATTGATCCCACACTGGGGAAATTCCCTTGTTACAACAGCTCAATTACACACATCAGATAAGAAAATGCACATTAAATAGGAATAAAATAGAAAAACGTATTATATAGATAAATAAGAATGAGTAATAATAATAGTAATATGTACACTATGAATGCCTCATTTTATGTACAGATGAATAAGAATATGAATATATACAAATGAGTAACACCTCATTTACGTACAGATAAGTGACAAACGGAATTTGATATTTTGTACTTGATATTTTTAAGTATACTTTTTCATTGAAGGTCGCTGTTCCCAGTTCCTGCTGTATTTCGTTCTCGGCATAAATAATTAATAAAGCCTGAACCTCATCATCGGTAGATCAGTCGTACTCCATCGTGTTGATTCGAATCACAATAAACAACTGTTACTTTATGCACCACAACACTTAAAACTGGTGGTTGGAAAAAAATGCTGTGTGCACGCAACCAATCAGCATGTTCAGCGCCCAAGTCCCACCCACTAAAGGTCCTGAACTTTGGAAAAAGTACCACCTCCCACGTAGAGACTTTACGAGGGGGAAATATTTTACCCGGAATTTAATTTAGACCCTGGTCCCTGTGGTGGAAACACACTGCATACCTCCAAAAGTCCCTAGTTCCTGGGGTAAGTTCCTGCGGTGGAAGCCGCATGACTTAAGTCTGTAAAGCCATTTTTCCACTGCACAGTACGGCTCGACTCGGCTCGCTTTACTTTTCTGAGCTTGCTTTTCGTTGTAGTTTAGTGCCGCCTCAACGTGGGTGCCATCTTCCACTCGCCTTCACACAGGAATAATGTTGTATTATTGAAGAACAAATACACAGTCAGGCCGTTTTCCAAATGCTTTTCCTGTTCACTGAACATGGACCCTATAAAGCATGTAAACTAACGGCGTTCTAGGACCTATGAAGTGCTCAGTATGACTAAGCTAGATTCAGTACTCCGGGAGATGTAAAAATCTAAGACAGAAACCTTTGTTATAATTGTATCTGTACTGAGATTCATAAAAGATACATCATTTTCAATTAATAGAAAATTATATGCATAATATGTATAATACCATATGCAACGTATGTATTAAATGTCACATTTATTCAGGCAAAATACAGAACCACTCATTAAGGAGAATTCCCTACTCCCTCAGTGTGTGGCTCACGTTTAGTATCGACTCAGCTCGCTTGGAACCTCAACCGAGGTGGTACTAAATAAAAGTACCAGGTACTGTCCACAGTGGAAAGCTCCCGAAAAGCGAGTCGAGCCGTGCAGTGGAAAAGCACCATATAACTTGCCCAGTCTCCTAATACATAGCCAGGATAGCAGAAGGTTCGATTTGTGGTGCGAGTCTTACTGTGAGTATATTAACATAGATTGTGTATTATGGGTTAATCGTGGTGAGGGAGTACAAAGCTGGACACGCAGCTGAACCATGCTGGCGATAATAAAATGCCAGTGTTCAGGGATAACGAGCACATTACGACACGCCTGTCTCGCCTCACCAAAATCCTCTATACATCACACATTTTTGTGGATTTGGGCTGGCATCGGTGAAATACCTGAATAGACAGGTACAGGGAGTAGTGTTTTCACACTCAGACATTATCGTTAGTAGTACGTTTGAAATCTAACGGCGTTGTGTGTAGTATGATTCTGTTGAGTAATGTTGACTACAGATGTCCTCAGACATTAGGATTTGATTCACATGGGCCATCAAGCGATCGCCGTATAAATCACCGAGATGGGATTGTCTTTACAATGTAAACATGGTTGTCACACTAAAAATTCCTTATGTCCTACAAACACCTCTTTTTAATACAAATTGATTGTTTTGACTTTGATTATAAATGCTTGTCATGGCCATGTATGCTAGTTGTGCTTGTTCATTAGTAGGTCACATGACTGCAACATGTCTGTACGCTGTACCTGTGCTCAGAGTTCAATAACTTGCCTAAAATCTCCGGAGGGTTCTTTTAGGCTACGTCCTCATTAATCCGGTTGGATCTGAAAACTGAATTTTAGATTTTTTTTAAAACTCTCTCCGTCGACGCTGGCGTTTACAAATGTTTCCCAAAAGTTGGTCGTCCACACTGAAACGTCTGAAAACGCTTGCATCCTTATACAGCGCATGCGTACAAGCATAAGAAGCTTTCGCCTGCGTCGTTTCTGTCAGGCGTTTATTTAAAAACAAAAGATCAAAGGGTTAAACAATAAAGACAATTTTTCACAGCCTTCTTTGCTCATATATACCAAGGGTGCCGATATTAGTGGATGGCACCTACGAATAGGGCTTATGATAAACTGAATGATGAGATGTGGTTTCACAACCCGAGTAGCTGAAACTTCAGTAAGGTTTTAATTACCACCATCATAGCCAGTTGGTCAACGTTTGTGATGTTGTAATGGAGGGTAGATCATTTGACTCACGGCTGCACTCCACCTTGTAAGTGGCATTTATTTATGTCGTTTTCTCCATGAGTAAGAGGGAGGCGTCACTGTGTTTGAAACACCTGTATTCTTCCTGAGAAGGACATGGCTCATCTGGGAAAATTTCAGAAAGGAAAAAAAACAGACGAACTCTGCATCTGTAGCACATGTGCCTTTACTACAGCAAGTACTGGATTTACAATTCCATGACTAATGTATACGATATGCTGCTGTATAAAATGAATTAAAAATGACAGCTACACTTTAACAATAAACGGCGTATGATAAGAGGATAGGAGACTGACATGACAGAATGTCTTGCTAAAGCTCTTGTGTTATTTTATGCATCTTTCCAACACTGCAACTATACAGTTCTAAAGCATTCAGGTTTCTGAGGTTTGTGTCTGTATTCATAACGCACGGCCACAAATGATCTCCTCAGAAACTATTCCCATCTCTAAAAGAATGATTCATGCAGATTTAGAGCTTAATTTACAAATATATTCGAGTGAAGGATTGATGAAAGAAGCAGTTGACAAAAATGTCATTATAAGCAAGTTAATCTTAAGCCCTATTTGGACAGGATTAGTTTTCAGGACTTTTTGGCTGTAAAGTCATTGTTACTGCAGATGTTGGTGTTATTTATCGTCCATTCGCACAGGATAAGCGATTTTCTGTAGAAATTGCAGAGATGGGCGTGTCTTCGTTGTTTTCGTGCTGACGAGAGCTGAAACTTTACGGTTGGCTTCGGATTGGTGGAGAACGACGTCATCAAACACTGCTTGAACAAATGGTGCATAATCATTCCGTTTGGGAAGAGATTGTTCGGGACATTTGCGATAAATGTCCCGCTGTCAAAGTGGCGTTTGGCGACCGGATTAAATGTCGAGAACAAATCGACTATCTAAAAAGAAAATACAGAGAGCGCGTTCACACGGGGTTTAGTTTAACCAGGGGTTATTTTTACAGGCCGTTTTATAGAAGATAAAAGACGCGGTAATGTTCGCCGGCTCGGGAAAGCGCAGTCCGGAGAAAAAAGTCCGGAAAAATAACTGACATGACCAGTTCACACGGGACTAAATTCACAGAGAGGCTCTGGTAATTATTACATTACCCCACCTATTCATATAAAACTAGTCCCATCTGAAAAGCCCTTTAATCAGTTTTGTTTTTTTTTTTTCTTCTCAGTACAGAGAAATGTTTAACTTGCCATCTATGTTGATCATGAATGTGCTACATCTACATGCAGTACATAAAGATTAAGGCGGAGAACAGGAACATTCCTTTAACGTGTGGTTGTAACACTAATACAATGCTCAGTTATTCCCTAGAGTGTGGGAGAAAATGAAGAGACGAAGGCATGCTTGTACATATGCAAACATTCCTTCCTACATGCACAACCGAACAACTCGACTTCGGTTTTTTCGTGCGCACACACGCTTGGAGAGAGCCAGAGTTATTGCGTCCCTGGTTAATGTTCAGAAAGACTGGCAGTGTGTTGTGCTTGTCTTTGTAGTCTAGGACTGCATTTAGCAGCTCCTTCCTCTGTCTGCGAACTTCTAAACATTGCTGACAGAGCAGAGCCGGGAATAAGGGTGCTGACGCTGGTTCGAATGTGTGAGGGGACACACATGCGCTCGCACACACACACACAGGTGGATTTTAAAGGCTTATTTAGAGATTCATCCAAGTGACCTATTTTAGAGTTAACTATTTTAACGACACTCCTGTCTTCTTAAATAGGCTCCTTAACACGTACTAAAGGAAAACCCTAGTTAGCCCTCATTGCATATAATTTACACTCATTTGCCTGTAGTTAGGCTGCCCACATTCTTTACGAGGACTGCCACATTCTTTTAAAAATACATTTACAGTCCCCTCTGAAAATACCTTAAGGGCAAGGCCGATGCTTTTGTTCTTGCTGTACGTTGAAGACACGTGGGTTTGAGATGAAAAGATTATTATGAGGCAATAGACCAGAATTTCAGCAAAGCGATGGGCTCTGTTAATGTTCAAGCCCTGTTCATGTTTAACGTTAGTCAGTGGCTCGAAGTGAATCCAGAGCCAATTCCGGGAACACTGGGGGCAAGGTAGGAGAATTTACCCCGGCTTGGATGCCAGTTCGTAACAAGGCAACACATGCACACACCTCTTTGGGGCATTGTAGAGCCAGTCTACCTACTGGTATGTTTTTGGGAGGTGGGAAGAAACCGGAGAACCCTGAGGAACCACACACAGTCAATCCTGAGCTCAGGATCGAATTCGAGGTGTCCGTGAGCTCATGTGTGCCGAAGAGGGCAGATAGTCCGAGTGTGTTACACTGCACTGCAGCAGCAGCTCGGTCGATGGTTGTTTTGTGACCAGGAAGAGCTCGCTAGGATCGAATCAAAGACCCTGGAGCTGTGAGATGGCAACGCTACATATTTGAACTGGGATTGTTTTTTTGTACAGTTCAAAACAACTGGTTCTAGTGTGTTCCTCAGGTCAATCCAAGCATAAATATAGAAATGGTAACCTGGGGCTGTGTAGAAATTTTACAGCAGCGTGTGCACAGTTCATTTGCTCTCCTGTCCCATATAGAATTTAGAAAAGCCAGAGAGAGTGAATTATTGTTTGTGTGTGCACCCACGCTCTTTAGTAGGGTATTGTTTAAAGTTAATCTGGCCTGTCCATGCCCGTTGCCTTCAGTGGATCATATATGTTCCCTAACATCATTCCTGTGTACAGACCAGACTGTGTGTCTTTCTCTGTTGCATGTCGTGTGCCATCTTCCTCAAGCGCTCACTCTGTCTGCTCACTTCCTTCTAGACCAATCAAAGCTGTTTGTTACAGCAGAGAGGCCTGCAGGCCATACTGACAGGAATGTGTGTGTGTGTGTGTGTGTGTGTGCGCGCACTCATGCAAGTGCGATCGAGCGAGTACGAGTATGACCGCGCCTGTAGGGAAAAGCAAAGTGCCTCTGTGTCTTTTGAATATGAAAATGAAAAGCTACAGTTATTAAGCACATTGTATGCAAGTGCCTACATGTCTCAAACCAACAGTGGTAGGAAACTGTCAAGGATGTAGGGACTAGGGAGCAGAGTGTGTAAAAGTATTTATAGCGATCAAACACTCAAATGTGATGTGCAAAAACCGAAAGAGTTAAACCAAACTTGTTTACTTGCTTGAGGTTATTCAGTCCTCCAGGTTCCAGGAAGTGCACGTACATAATGTAGACCGGTAACGTGAACACTCGTGCAAACGCACACAGATGTACGTCTGTGAGAACAGATCTGTTAAATTTTGTACAGAATTAAATGGTAAATAGTCTGCACTTATATAGCGCTTTTATCCAAAGCGCTTTACACTGTGTCTCATTCACCCATTCACACAGACTCACACACCAATGGTAGCAGAGCTGCCACGCAAGGTGCTAACTTGCCATCGGGAGCAACTTGGGGTTCAGTGTCTTGCCCAAGGACACTTCGGCATGTGGAGTCACGTGGGCCGGGAATCGAACCGCCAACCCTACGATTAGTGAACAACCCGCTCTACCACCTGAGCCACAGCCGCCCACAACAACTTGACATTTTAGTCCTGAATCAGGATATGAGTTCTAATAATTGCTCAGTTTTAGGATGGCGTGTAACAGACTCTTTGGCTAGGTTCACATTACAAGCTTCATTACACAATAACAGTGAATTACTAAAATTTTTTTGTTTGCTCAGATTGGATCAGCCTGTCTTGATGGTTCACATTCATACCCGCAGTTGAACCCGTATGTGTCTTTTTAATGTAAACTCACGTCTCCCGGAAGTCCTCTCATACTAGAGTTTCACATGTTAGTCCGTTTCGGTAGGTTCCTTCCAGATTTGATTTGAATCGAATCCCCAAACATCCCCTCCAAAAAACAACACGCAATTTCCCCATATCCACTGAATATAATCACATAAATCACAAATTTGACTGTTCTCACTACTGTTGCAAAGCCACATATTGACCGCGTATCTGATCAAAGACCACAAATGATTTACTCAAGTTTGAAAAGATTTTGTGTCCATACATCCCTGAGAAAAATCACACTGCGTCACATTCTCACAGAAAATCAGATTTGTGTCACTTCAACCGGTTAATGTGAATTGTAGCCTTTGTGATGGAACTTCATTTTCTGCGTCTAGTGTATTTCTTGCCCAAATTAACTAACACGCACAGTGTCCCTTATTTTGTTCCTCCGTTTAAAAAAAAAAAGAAAAAAAAAGAAGGAAGACCAAATGTTCCAGGCTGCACCGTTCTGTCGTAGAAGAAACATAACATAAACCCCCCCGTTTAAATTTGGCACTAGATTCTGCAGTCTGGCCAGGGAACATAACAGGACTGTCTGGACACGTGGTTTGACTCTGTTCATATTCATTCAAAACATGTTCATGTGCTGACTAGGGATGTCACGATACCAAAAATCTAGTAGTCGGTACCGGTACCACCAAAAGTACACGATACTTGATACCAAAGTCGATACCACGGTGTGGTTTAAAAGTAAAATAAAAAAAATGAAATTAAAAACTCTCCTGGAGGACATCCTCTTCTGGCTGATGCTGGCAAAAAGTGAGGGAGAGAGAGAGAGAGAGAGAGAGAGAGGGTGGGAGGGTGGGGGGGTGGTATTTTAGTTATCAAACACTGCCTGACAATAAGTGGAGGTGCACTCCTAAACATGTGCACACACACACACACACACACACCTTATATACTCTGAATGCAAGCATTAGTTTAAATTCACTGATATGGTGGCAGGACAGAAAGATTTATTAAAAGCATCAACATTTGAATAATTATTAGTGACATTAGGCTACATTTTGCTGACAGGACACGTCAGCCGTCTTTCAGGTGCTGAAATGAACGATAGCATCGGTTGCACACCGGAAACCAATACTAGCTTTCCTCTCTTTTCCTCTCAACGAGTCGGGGCGGAGCTAAACTTGTTAAGCTAAGCTAATCTTCTGTAGTTTTTCCCATGTTTTTGTAAGCGTTCTTCTTCTTCTTCACTTGTGGACCGACTAAAACACTTGTGCGTATTTGCTGCCCCCACCAGGTCCGGAAGAATTGCAACCTTGGTACCGCCATTAAAACCGGTTCCAACGCTACTGCAGAAAAACAAGTACCGTCACGTTTTAAGAATGCTGGTACCGACTTGGTACCGAAGTATCGGTTCTCGTGACATCCCTAGTGCTGACGCTGTGATCCATGTGTACAGTAGATTTGCTTTCCTGTTCAGTCTGTCTTTGTTCTATATCATTTTGCTCCTAACAACATTTACACAAATGAACATAAACCTAGGGGCCTTTTCCAGGTTTTGTCCTTTTTGCCACTCATCCAGTTCCATAAGTTTTTGTTTGTTTGTTTGTTTGTTTTCTTTTCTTTTGTGGGAGGTGGCAAATCTGTTGAAGACTGGTACTTGGAAGACTACTGAAGACTGGTACTGGTACCTCCACTGGAAGCTTGGAGGGAAATGGCTTACACATACATTGTTAAATATCATATATATAAATACAGAATTAGAAAAAAAATAGAAATTGTATAATTTCATTTGTTGATGATAATGATGATGGAGCCACAACGTGCTGTTTTATTTCTCAAAAACTGAACCAGAGCAAACGGTGATTTATATGACACAAATGCAGCAGATTGTTAAACGTTTATACACTTTCTGATCTTATGTGCCAACTTTATGAAGGATTTCGTATTAACACAATCTTGACTGCATTATTGTTTCATCATTCAGCTGTGTAGATATTTTTCATCTTGTTGTTGTTGACCATTTGTTTAAATAGTTTGTTAAACCAGTGTTAACACTCTCAATTCTTCCATGTTGCATTTATCAATAGTGTAGTTGTGCGCCACTATGTATTTGTCATCACTGACTATTTATTTTTTAAATAAAGTACAGACAGGATCCCAAGCACCATTAGCTCATGTTGGCTCAGTGCATGTTTTTGAATGTGCAGTGGATAAAATGGTGGTTGAAAAGCTGTAAGTCTGTACTTCCTGTTTCGTGAGGAGATTGTGAAAGTGTTTTCACAAGTCCATGTCTCTCCCGTTCTCTCTCCAGGTCTGTTGTGTAACTGCACCACGTCTCAGTGTGAGAAGAATGGCTACCGCTGTGAGACGACGGGGGCTTGCATGGCTTCCACCTCCCTTATTGATGGCCAGGAGCAGCACGTTCGAATCTGTATCGATAAAGAGAAGCTGGTTCCTCCTGGGCAACCCTTCTTCTGCCTGAGCGCCGAGGGGCTGCTCAACAACCACTGCTGCTATACAGACTACTGCAACAGTCTGGACCTCAAGGTGCACTCGGGTAAGTGTCCTGGCCATTACGTAAGGTTCCAGCTTAACCTTTCTGTCCAGCAGTCCAAATCAGATTAGCTATGAATGATCTGCAGGGAATAATACATAACGGGGCATGCTGTTCTAGAAAAGTAATTAACAGCGGGGTGGTGTGATGTTAATACCCCAAAGCTGATTATTTTCTAATAACAGCATGTGTCTAAATCAGTGGTTCTCAACCGGGGGGGGCACACCGTATTTTTTTTTGCTGGGGAGAGGTGGAGTTTAGCCTGCTTTTTATCTAACCGTCAATGCAGACCAGTGTTGACAACTTAGTGACTTTTCAGACCCCTTTAGCGACTTTTTTTTTTGTTGTTGTTGCAAAAAAAACCCCAAAAAACTGCGCTTAGTGACAAACCTAGCGGCTTTTTGGACAAAACTTTCCAAATGTTGCCACTACTGTCCTGCAAGCATGTTTAATGTTTTGGAACATCTGTGAAACAAGTTAGTTCCAGTTATCACATATTATCTTCTAAAACAGCTGCAAAAGTCATTCAATCAGCAGTCTCTATTTTGTCTTTATCTCGACGTTATTGAGTGAATAACAGTTGCAGTTTTCCCTCTGACGGTTACAGAGTGCTGCCATGGGAAGGTTCTTCCATAAATGCCAACTAAACTTCTCCGTCATTGATTATACACGTGTTAAAAAAACAAATCTGTTTATGTGGAGCGTTCTCCATAGATGTCCATGTGCAGGTTGTAACTATAGAAACAACGATGTATTACAATGTGAACATTTAACGTAATCCATGCAGCCAGAGCCACTGTCATAGCTGCTGTTATAGAAAATTAATCCATGCCTTCTAGAATAAAGAATTATTCTACTGATAGAAATATTGATACTACATTTGGTATTAAGATTTGACTGATCTCTGAGGGTTAATGGTCATGCCATGTCTCTTAGTGACTGTGCAGCCTAACTCATCGTCCATGATGGGTGGCTGGGGGCCGGTGGAGCTGGCCGCCGTGGTTGCAGGTCCTCTGTTTGCACTGTTTTTGCTGGTGCTGCTGGGCCTCTTCCTTTTCCAACACCACCAGAGAGCCTACGGCCACAGACAGAGGCTGGAGGTGGAGGACCCCAGCACTGAGCACCTGTACCTGGCTAAGGACAAAACGCTACAGGACCTCATCTATGACCTGTCCACATCCGGCTCAGGATCAGGTTAGCATTACACCTGAGGAAGAGCACATAGCTTTTGTTCAGCCAGGGGTGGACAAATCCCTAACCTGGGCACCCAGGACAAACAGATTTTGTGTCAAAACTTTGAGGTTGTTTTTATTTAGATTATGTGTACTTGCTTGATTGACAACTGGATTTGACAGCAGAAAGGGGAAATAAAAATGACTCTTTATTGGTGTTCGCAAAACAAATTTTTCATTTTGTTATGTTTAAGTTTCATGATGGGGCGATGCACCTCGATGCTCTAACTATAGCTCACACTACTGCACTCCACACAACAGCATGATCTTGCTAATTAATTAGCATGCACAGATGATCATTCAGAATTAGAAACATGCAGATATGTAGCAACACTGACCAAACCGAGATACCAAGATAAAGTTGTCAACAGAATGCGGTCATGTTACTCTGCTGCAAACTAAACACACTACGTCCACCCCCTTTGGCTAAACACTAAAGAACTTTGATTTAATATAACTTGGATACCTAAGATATTAGACATTTTAATAGCTTTGGACTGTTTTCTTATGTGTTTTGAAAGCACACAACTGGAGTAAAGTGGTGTTCTCTGGATCAAGTAAATACTCAAAGAACTAATCCCGTCTGTGCTCCCATTTTCTTCCTCTGTGTGTGTGTCTCTCTGGACAGGTCTGCCTCTGTTTGTGCAGAGGACAGTAGCCCGGACTATTGTGTTGCAGGAGATCATAGGGAAGGGCCGCTTTGGAGAGGTGTGGAGGGGGAAGTGGAGAGGAGGCGACGTGGCGGTGAAGATTTTCTCCTCTCGAGAAGAGCGCTCCTGGTTTCGCGAAGCTGAGATCTATCAGACCATCATGCTGCGGCATGAGAACATCCTGGGCTTCATCGCTGCCGATAACAAAGGTTAACTAAAAGAAAACTCTTGCCAATAATAGACGTAGCTGGGGTTCTATGAACCCTGGATAGTCACCAGGGGCAGTGTTTAACACGTGGATATTCTCTCATGCATGTGCACATAAACTGAAAAGTTTACCCCAAAGTCATATTATGA
Organism: Ictalurus furcatus; assembly: GCF_023375685.1. Classification (NCBI taxonomy): domain Eukaryota; kingdom Metazoa; phylum Chordata; class Actinopteri; order Siluriformes; family Ictaluridae; genus Ictalurus; species Ictalurus furcatus. The sequence continues at coordinate 22,238,032 of NC_071265.1, read as the reverse complement.
CCGTGACATAGTATGCAGGACATAGGAGGCATCTAGCTCTCTTAAAAAACATGAATACGAGCATATAAGCTACCAGTGAGGTGTTGTGATGAGCTGAGATGGCTACCACATACACCTTCAGTGTAGATGGGGAGTTACCGTTGTTCAGAAGTCCCTGTGAAAAGGTTAATAGTTTAGGCACTGGGTGGGGCGCCAGGTCCAAATGGTGGGGTGCGTACACTTCAGAAATATTTTTCACCTGACCGCATACATAGCTTGAGTACTAAGGGCACTAGTGCTCAGGATCATTTCTTGAACTGCTGTCAAACTTTTTTGCTGCCCTGAGATGCCAAACCAAAAGCCTGGCTGGTGATTCCACACCTGTCCATTTATCCACAGTAAAGTGGCTTGTTGGGAAAGTAGCCAGGGCATTCCCCTCACTAGTGAAGGAACCAGGGCTTCACTGGCCACCTTGGAGCCATGAGCAGGAATCTGTGGTTTGACTGCTGATTCCTGTGCAATGTTTAGCAAGTGTAGCTAAACTTTTCCACCACACTCCTTAACATATGCACTGTGTGGGGAAAATGCATCTGCATTTGCAAATGCATTGTGGTGACTGGGCAGGTGAATCACCTTCAGGGAAGCTAGCCATGGGTGACCCCACTTTCCATGTGAGGTGAAGGAAGTTTCTCAACCCTGAATGCCAGGCTGGCCTTAACTCTAGTATGCTGATGTGTTCTGACCTGATATTGTGGTCCTATGTTGCACCACACCGACCCCCATCTGGTGAGGGGGGTGTCCATGGTGGTCATGTCGCTCTCTCGGTTGGGGGAACCATCCCTAAGGGTACCCCTCTAGTGCGGAAGTTGAGTTGAGGATATGAGGACACATTGCTTCTGGTCGCACTTGGTATCCAGTCATGGGAGGCTAACCCATCTTTGAAAACTCTTTAGTTCTAGCAGGCAACACTGCCGTGGCCATGGTCAGTAGGCCTGGCATTCTTGGGAGTCAAAATTGAACATAACAACAGCCCAATCGCATCTTGCTGGCGTGTGGCACGAGGGAAGCGATCATTCTTCCTGAATGCAGCCGTATGCCAATAAAGTGAGTGACTTGCCTCAGTGTTGAACTCTTCTGAGAATTCACTGTGAGGATCAGATTTCAGGTATGTGCAAGAGAAGAGAAGACTATGTGTCCTGCAAAGCCTGTTCTCTGGTGGAGGCACAGCTGAGCCAGTTGTCTAATTATAGAAGAACCCTGTCACCTCTGGCCCGCAGAGGGGCTAGAGACAGCCTGAAGGGTAGAACTTTGAACTGGTACACCTGTCCCAGAAAGGCGACCCTCAAGAAGCACCTTTGTTATAGAGCAATGGGAACATGGACGTATGTATCACACAGGTCCGTGGACAGTCTTGTGACAGCACGGCATGAACAGAATCTGAGAACTTCGACATACAAAAAGGGAAGGACTTTTGGGAACAAATTCAGTCCTCTAAAATCCAGAATGGATTTATTTAGAGATTTTTGGTTTAGTGGTGTATCTTGGGCTTTGCAGTTCGGTGCCTGGTCAGGTTTGGTGTGCGAGGCCTCAGAATCAAGGTTTAGGCATGCTAGTTGCCTCACATTGGGTGCAGGGGGCCTGCGTCCTGTAAATGGTCAAAACCGAGACATTCGGTACACAGCTGATGGTCATCCTCCTGCCGTAGGAGATTCGGTAATGGGCTGCACAAGTGTAGATCCATGGCAGGTCAGGCTAAGCATAGCATGGTTCACTTTTCTGCTTTCACTATTCTGTCAGGCCCTGTCGCAACCAATTGCTCTGAGCGTGAACTGGAGAAAACCACTTGCAAAATGTCCCCACTATCTTGGACACTGAAGTGTAAGCTAACATGCTATGCTAGAAGTAGCAATTCTGGCTAACAATAACAGCTGACACTCAGTCAAAACAGTGGGAAAAGAAGGCAAAATGAAGAGGAGGAAAAAATGACTAGCATTTGAGGACAGAAAACTGTTGCTCAGACCGCAGTTACAAGGTGCACAGGATAGCATTGAATGCTTCAAGTGGTCCTAGCACGGATGAGGTGAGTAGAGAAAAGGAACTGAAATGTTATAGCATTTGGCACTTATAGCGAGTACCACTTCACTGTCATAATATGGTCTCAGCATATGTGCACACGCACGAGAGGATATCTGTGTGTTAAATCCGGGCTCTGGGGTTAGGAGGGGTGAAATCGAAAAATAGTACTGTGGCAGGAATTTTTGTTTCCAATAAGTGTGTAATATGTGGACATAGGGCTGCATGATTAATTGTATTTTATATTATAATTATTGAGATGTGAGTTTCTGCAAGGAACACATCATCATCAAGGGCTGCAATAAACAAATGGCCTAAAAGTTGAAAATTGTAGTGCTTCTCAAACAGTTTTTTTTTTGCAGACCAGTTGCTTTGTGATTGACACAAAAATGTTTAAAATACATGGTATAGTTTTTTTTTTTTTCTCCCCAATTATGGTTGTCAATTCCCACCCATGCTAGCGCATGCTTCCTGTATGACATGTGAAGCCAGCCAAAGCTCTGCTACTCGTGCTGCATCACAGGGCAGCATAATACACATGGAGGAAACCTGTCTGCCTTATTCCACTTACATGAACTCTCAAAAACCCACTGGCTAGTGTCACTGTGACAGAAAGGGGAGAGACAGTATGCCATCTCTCCCATCCAGACAGCACAGACAGTTCCCTTAGCTGTGACATCATCAGGATTCAAATTTGTGATCTCCGTGTAATCTGATGATGGGGCAAATGCTTTTCTGTTGTGCCACTTAGGAGAGCAATTTTTCACTTTTTTACCGAATAATGATTTACTGTATATAGCTACACGATGCTATGTTACATTCCCGTTATTGTTAAATAAGCCCGAACATTAGCAAACATTAATTTTTAGATTGTGTATCACATCTTGTTAGACACATTAAAATGATTAAGTCTCATTGTTAGTATTATTCAACAGCTTTATAACTTTGTAGGTTTTTTGTCCTTATCATGCAGTCCTAGTGTAACAAGGCTATGTAATCAGCAATGTTGATTTAATACACAGGAAGGGCTGTGTAGCCTTTCCTGTTCAGCAACTATTTCTGTTGTAAACATTGCATCAAAATAGTGCACTAACATACACTCACCAAGCACTTTATTAGGAACACTGTACTAATATTGGGTAGGGTCTCACTTTGCTCTCTAAACAGCTTCAGTTCTTCATAGCGTGGATGCCACAAGATGTTTGAAACATTCCTTTGAGATTCTGGTCCATGTTGACATGATTGCATTATGCAATTCGTGCAGATTTTTCAAGTGCACTTTCATGCTGTGAATCTCCTGTTCTACCACATCCCAAACATGTTCTATTGGATTCAGATCCGGTGACTGGGAAAACCACTGAAGAACACTGAGCTCATTGTCACTTTCATGAAACCAATTTGAGACGAGTTTTGCTTTGTGACCTGGTGCATTATGATGCTGGAGGTAGCCATTAATAGAAGGGTTAATTGTGGCCATAAAGGGATGCAAATGGTCAGCAACAATGCTCTTAATAATAGGCTATGGCATTCAAGTGATGATTTATTGGTATTAATAAGCCCAATGTGTGCCAAGAGAACATTCCCCACACCATTACACCACCTCCACCAGCCTGGACTGTTGACAGGCAGGTTGGGTCCATGGATTCATTCTGCTACCATCTGTATGCCTCAGCAGAAATGAGATTCATCAGACCAGACTACATTTTTCCAGTCTTAAACTGTTCAGTTTTGGTGAGCCTGTACCCACTGCAGCCACTCCTGTCAGTCAGGAACAGCTTTCTGTTCTTGGCTGACAGGAGTGGAACCCGACGTGGTCTAATGCTGTTGTATCCCATCCGCCTCAAGGTTCGACGTGTTGTGCATTCTGAGATGCTTTTCTGCTCACCACAATCGTACAGAGTGGTTATCTGAGTTACTGTGGCCTTTCTGTCAGCACAAACCAGTCTGGCCATTCTCCATTGACCTCTCTCATCAACAGTGCGTTTCCATCCTCAGAACTGCCGCTCACTGGATGTTATTTATTTATTGCACCATTCTCTACAAATTATTGTGTGTGAAAATCCCAGGAGATCAGCAGTTATAAAAACACTCAAACCAGCCCAACAATCTTGCCAATCAAAATCAGTGAGATCACGTTTCTCCCCCCCCCATTTTGATGGTTAATGTGAACATGACCTGAAGCTGCTGGCTTGTATCTGCTTGATTTTATGTACTGCACTGCTGCCAAAAAAATTGGCTGGTTAGATAATTGCACGAATGAGTAGGTGTACAAGTGTTCGGTGAGTGTATTTTACTGTAGTTACTTAAATGGCATACTGTGTTAGCATACTATAGAGTATGGTAGTAGAATGCCCTTTTGCTGCATCTTTTATTTGCAGAACATCGCATTACCCTTAATGCAAACTCATTTGTATTGACACATCAGCTTTTATACCTCAGACAAATATGAAAGCTTTCTAACTAGATATAGGCATGTTTCCGTTTTAATGATGTTTTCTAATGCACAAATAAGTATAAATGAATGTAACCTTGGCTAACATGCAGTTTAGCATTCACTTTGTTTGTTTCTTTCAGATAATGGCACATGGACTCAGTTGTGGCTGGTGTCTGATTATCACGAGCACGGCTCTTTGTTTGACTATCTGAACCGATACTCCGTCACCATTGAGATCATGATCAAACTGGCACTTTCTGCTGCCAGTGGGCTGGCACACCTGCATATGGAGATCCTGGGCACTCAGGGTATGTGTGTGTGTGTGTGTGTGTGTGTGTGGGGGGGGTGGGGGGGGGGTGGTGAGAGATTTGGAAAGTGCAAGGCAGTCGGATCAACAGATTATTTTGTAGTGAATTAAACAGTCAGACGTACGGTGGTAATAAGTCGAAGCCGCTTATCCTGCGTTCGTAAACATTTTGCCATTTGTTTTAGAAGTAGCACTGGTGAACGCTGTCTGGTGTCACATCTGTTTATTAAGTCCAGTTGCCTTTGTTTTCGATTACTAAACATTAAATAATACCTTGGGTGATTAGACATGGCTATAGGACAAGTGAGAATGTTTTCGATTTCCTTAAGTTAATGGGATCTTCTTTCTCTTTCTTTCATCAATTAGGTAAGCCTGGTATTGCTCACCGTGACCTGAAATCAAAGAACATTCTGGTAAAGAAGAATCTCACGTGTGCCATCGCTGATCTGGGCCTCGCAGTACGCCATGAGTCTGTCACAGATACAATAGACATCGCCCCCAACCAGCGTGTGGGCACCAAGAGGTACACACACACACGCCTCACATTTAAACAAAAAGTCAGCCAAATACCACCAAGTGTTGTAGTATACACTGCTTGTGTTTGTGTCTGAAGAGTTTGGTGTGTGTGTGTGTTTCAGGTACATGGCTCCTGAGGTGTTGGATGAGAGTATCAACATGTGCCACTTTGACTCCTTTAAATGTGCTGACATCTATGCGCTGGGGCTGGTGTACTGGGAGATCGCTCGCCGCTGTAATGCTGGAGGTGAGCCCAGCCTGAGGGAGAAGGGTATTAGCTCTCCTTATAAGACACAGGCACGGTGATATTAGAAGTACAAGCAACGAGGCTAAAGAGTGGGCTACCAGAATTGACATTTTGAGCTATCGGAGAGCAATCCGAAAAGCAGAGCAACACGACAGGAATCTATGTGCGCAAAAAGGCTGCGCCTTAAATGCCATCACTATGGTTTTAAAGATGATGAGGTTTTTTTTTGCTCTTGCGAGGGCAGCATGCTTGCAATCAGCTGGCCGGGAGTAGTGCACATCAGGCAGAGAACAGCTTGGAGAGAGAGAAATACAAGGCCAGGTCTGTTTGCAGCTAGGTAAAAATAGAAATCTGTACTGTTTTATGAGGCAGACAGCCAGGGAAACATACAGACAGGTGGAATACACATTTTTCATTTTGAGATCGATGTTACATAAGAAAGTGAATGGTTTTTATATATAGTGTATGTATGTAATCCATATATAGTACGGCTGGACAGAATGTAAGGAATAAAACATGATGGGGCATGTTGTTAATGGAAATTAATGAACAAAAGGGTGGTGTGATGAGTCTGATGCAAGTGGAAGACTGTTGCAACCCCAAAGTGGATTGTTTTCCAATAACAGCACATCGCAAAATGTTTTATTCTACTTGTACCATAGCATTCTGCCCACCATTACGTTTTTATTCATTAAATGTTTGCCTCGCACCACCAGTGTTGGGGGTTCGATTCCTGCCTCTGCCTTGCGTACGCAGAGCTCGCATGTTCTCTCTGTGCCTCAGGGGTTTCCTCCGGGTACTCTGGTTTCCTTCCCCCCATCTAAATGCATGGTAGGCTGATTGGCATCTCTAAATTGTCGGTTGTGTGTGTGATTGCGCCCTGCGATGGGTTGGCTACCATCTAGGGTGTCTCCCGCCTTGTGCCCCGAGTTAGTTAGGATAAGCTTCGGGCTCCCCCATGACCCTGTGTAGGATAAGCGGTATGAAAAATGGATGGCTGACATGTCAGACTTTTTTTTTAAAATCCATTTATAATTACATTTAATTTTGTAGAATGTCTGCAAAAACAAGTTGGTTCCTGTTATCACTTACACAGTCGTTCCTTCACCAGCCTCTCTTTTCTCTCTTTTTAAAGCTGTTATGAAGAGCTGATACTGGACACTGTCTTCCCATAAATGTTAAATAAACGTCCCCATACAGAAAACTTCACCACATCAACAGTTGCACACGTTTGGAAATTTTTTTATTTTTTATTTTTTCTGTTTTGCGGCGCATCTGCCAAACAAGTCCCTGTGTGAGTTGTTGCTATAGAAACAATGAAGTGTTAGAACGAGTGCATTAATATAAACCGGGTAGCCAGCACTACCGCCGTTTTATAAAAATTTCATCGACACAGTCAACAGCACTGAGATATAAAGACTATATAATATCAATATTGTTACAATATTGTTCAAATGTTTACATTTTTTGGTCAACCGTCAGAAATGGTCACAACACACTTTTCTCAGATCTTGCAGGTTTTGTCAGTAGTTTTATAACAATTCCATACTCCATTAGATCAGCGGATTTGATGTTACAATTTTGGACATTTAAAAAAATATATTAATCGTTAGCAAACTTACATATCGTGATGTGTGTTTGTGTCAGGTATCCATGAGGAGTACCAGCTCCCCTACTATGACTTGGTGCCCTCTGACCCATCCATTGAAGAGATGAGAAAGGTGGTGTGTGACCAGAGGTTACGACCCAATGTGCCCAACTGGTGGCAGAGCTATGAGGTACACACACCACACATGCACTAAGCATATTGCCCACCAGATAGACGCAAATGTCACCCCTCTCACTGTCTCTCTCACTGTCTGTCTGTCTGTCTGTCTGTCTGTCTCTCTCTCTCTCTCAGGCGCTGCGTGTGATGGGGAAGATTATGAGGGAGTGCTGGTATGCCAACGGTGCTGCTCGACTGACCGCTCTGCGCATCAAAAAGACCCTGTCTCAACTCAGCATGGACGAGGACGTCAAGATGTGAAAGAAGCCCAAGCAGCGTGACGGTCAGAAAACACTGTAACAAAGAAACTGTACAAAATTACCACTACTCCAAACTATCCTGCCAGTTTAAGAAAACGTAACGCCGTCCGTCGAGTTGCGACGCGGCCTACCTCACCCACAAAGCCAAAACTACTAACTAAATTGTATTGCATCATGTTCTTGAACTCAACTGCTCCTCCATCCCTTTTTAACGTCTGACCGCAGACTGCAAATCCTGATCCTACTGATCTACAGCGAGCTCTGCTGCCCCTATAATCTTAAAACTGCTATTGATGTTTATCCTCCCAAATATTTCCCAAATATTTCACTCCTAACATGTCACTGAATCCAGTTCTGGGCTGCTATCGTGTCAAGAAGTGAAATTCGAATGTGGGTTTGTACAGATCTTATTGCACTCAGTGTGTCTCGCTCTTGTAGGAATGTGGGTTGTACGTGTTAAACATTAGCAGAGTATCTTACTTGAATGCAGGTGCTATTTTAAGCTTTAGCTTTCGGTTTAATCGGGGGTGCGTATGATTTTACGAGGGTTAAATAAAAGACAGATGAGGTAGGTCACTTCAGGGACAACTATATGGAAAAAAAAATGATCTAAAGAAATGTGTGTTGGGTTATATTCTGGCACTGCTGATGTGTGTGTTCAGTGGAGTGGCTTCATGAAAGCTGGAGAGTGCCTAAAAATTTTTTCCTTTTTTTTTTTCATGAATTAATCTGTTGATACTGCATTTATTACTGCATTCATTCATTCATTCATTCATGGAAGGTATGTGTGTGTGTGTGTGTGTGTGTGTGTGTGTGTGTGTGTGGGAGAGAGAGAGAGAGAACTGGATAATCTCTCTCTTTCTATGACTCAGTCACATACTCTGTGAATGGTACATTGTGTATTTATTTTAGCTTTAACATTCTCCATTTTCTCTTTTTTGCTTTCGTGTCATTGGATCTCTCTTTCACTCCACAAGTAAAGCTAGATGTATATAGTATGTATTTTTGGAAAGGTACAGTAGTGTATATCTCCTTCTCTTTTGGTTTTAGGTTGATTAGATACTAAGCTAAGTTACAAGTAATGGGGTGATTTTTTTTTAAAAAAATATTTTTTAAGCTGCTCTCGCACTGATGGGATTGATTGGTGGGATGAAGCTCTCTGAACATAACCCCAATTCTCACACTGGTGAATTTTCTTTTTTCACTTATCACTGTAGCATCCCGTAGCAACAGTATGACCAATTTAACAGTATCTATTTGGCAATATGCCTTTTTTTTTTTTTTTTTTAAACCGTCAAAGCACTGGAAATGTTGAGTAGATGAAAGGTTTATGCAATATTCACAGGGAGTGCGCCAGTTAGGTAGAATTTACCTACATGATGATGCTGGAACTTGATGTAGTACTTTTAAAAGTGCTCTGGCGTAGTGTGCACGTGGAGACAGGATGAGCTGTTAAACCTGACCTTAAAGTGTGGCTTCAGCTCTGAGACACTGTATTTTTTGACTACTACACCACACAGGAACCTTTTATACAGTATAATCAGTACTACTGCCCTGTTCCTGCTCACTCTCCCTTATCTTCTTGATATGCAAGTTGTAAATAGTTTGTATGTATAATTGTTTTCCCCCAGCTAGGATGGGGATTTTTTTCTTTCTTTTTCTTTCTTTTTTTTTTTTCCTCGAAGCTTGCTTTTCTTGTATTTTTGTGAGTTTGTTTTCCGTTGCGCGTACACTCACAGGTACTACTGAGCTCTGATAGTTCTTTCTCTGTCTGTAGAATATTCAGTCTAAATGCACAGTACACAGATACTGTATAAATAGGACATGTAAGTCATGTTTAAGGATGAAGAATTTTTAGGAGTCGATGCCAAGTTGGCATGAATTTGTTAATCGAAACCTCTCTAGCATGTGAAAGCCAAAAATAAATATTTATGGATGGTTGGTTGTCTTTTTAAAAAAATCATTTTTATGCCGTTCTTATTAGGACTTTTGCTGTTACTGGAGAAAAGTCGTATATGTTTATTACACTGGATTATACACTACTGAACACACTACAGTACTCTCAAATTTAAACGTAGAATCCACACTACTGTCTGCGCTCGGCTGATCCCGACACCGCTCGTATGGTGCAGCATCACCCAGTTGGCAAATTGTTCATTTTTAGGTACGGATAAGAAGATTGTTCATGTTTTTTTGTTTGTTTGTTTGTTTGTTTTTATCTCGTTATTGTTTGTTTATTTGATTTAGTTCCTATTGCGCAGTGGTATTTTTATTTCCACTTTGGTTTCGCTTCTTTAGCTGAAAGTGTAATGTACATATATTTATAGCTTCCTGACGACATTTCTGCTGCTGCTGTGTTTTGGAGGCATGAGCATAGTCAGGGTTATAATATTTATGAATTTAGGTTGGCTCCTGTTTATGCTTCTAATTCAGAAGAGACCTGTGTAGCTATGATGCCTGGAAATGCCTCGTCGTTATCCTAATGCGCAGGCTGGATATGAGCCTTCGTTCCTATGTATTACTATAAGGAAAGGTGTATATTGTAACAGATCGACCTTTTGACCCTGCAACCTGTCTGCTGAGTATAATCTCAGTGAGCTCCTTATCCCAAATCAGTCTTTTCAGGAATTGTTTCCAGTCATGTACATAAGTAATATACAGTAATAAAGACATTTTCCTACATTCCGGTCTCCTTCATTTACCTTTCACCTTTTTCTGGTGTGTTCTTTCAAGTGTTTTGAAATGTCTGATCACTGGTTAAGTAACACGAGCGTGGTTATGCTGTCGATACGGGGCGTACCCATCGTGTTCGCTCGGCCGATGTGCATTCACGGTGTCCTGAAAGCAGCACATCAGCCATTAACTGTCCGCTTCAAACTTAATCACTGCAGGAGAGAACGGCTGAGAGAAGCGTTTTTAACAACGCAAGATGTGTCCTGTTCTTAAACCTTAACAGTGCTTCCATTTTATTGCACATAATGTGTGACTGAAATATTCTTCCATAATTACACATCCCTAACACATTTTAAAATTACTTCTTAATTCCTTACATTTACATTTATTCATTTAGCAGACGCTATTATGCAAAGTGACTTACAAGTGAGGAAATACAGGCAAAGCGATATATCAAGCGGAGAACAATACAAGTAGTGCTACTGTACAAGATTTATAATCGAGTTCTAGAGAAGCAAAGTGCGCAGAGTCGAGGTGTAAGAGAGAGAGTAAGGTTTTTTTTATTTTATTATAAATCTAAGGATAATGTGTGGTTGGTGTTTTAGAGGTTAGTTAAGTGCTCACGGAAGAGCTGGGTCTTTAGCTGTTTTTTGAAGATGTGACAGATTCTGTGGTCTGGATTGAGGATGGAAGTTCAGTTCACCACTGAGGAACAGTTACTGTGAAGGTTCTGGAAAGGGACCTTGAGTCACGCTGAGTAGGAACTACTAAACATCGGAGATTGCGTGAGGGAACGTAAGCCTCAAGGAGAGTGTTGAGGTAGGAGGGTGCTGTTCCAGACAAGGTCTTGTACGTGACCAACAAGTCCTTGAATTTAATACGGGAGGCTACAGGAAGCCAGTGGAGGGAGATGAAGAGGGGTGTGACATGGGTCCTTTTGGGCTGGTTGAAGACAAGACGTGCTGCTGTATTCTGAATCATCTGAAGGGGTTTGATGGAGCTGGCTGGGAGTAGTGCAAAAGTAGTGCATTGCAGTAATCCAGTTTCACAAAAAAGATGCCTTAGATAAGGAGCACAAGTTGAAAGTTTGCACAGATGCATCAAAATAAAAGGCTAGGACTACTGATGACATCATGTTTATGTTTTCAGAGATGTTTTTGCTGCGCATTGAGAGTTCAGATGTAAGCGCAGTGTGTTAAGACTGCTGTGATAAATTGTCATCTTTGCACAAACATTTTCCAAAATCAAATAATTAATGAAACATTTATTGAATAAATGCATTCTTCTTGCCACGCTACATTAAATGTTTTTTTTCTTTCATTCAAAGACTTTTCTTTCATTCTTCCCAGTCATGAGTGCAACTTTCTCAAGTTTTCAAATTCAAAACATCTGAATCCATTTACCTTGTTGGGACTGTGCTAGTCATACAAATTTTAAAGAACCCAATACACACAGACACACACCAGAATATATATTATTCATTTAGGACTGTAGTTTAATTCAGTGCTTTTTTTTTTGCATCCATAAAAAGTAATACATAAATTCTCATTTATATATATATATATATATATATATATATATATATATATATATATATATATATATAAATATATATATAAATATATATATAAATATATAAATATAAATATATATATATAAATATATATATAAAAATATATATAAATATATATATAAATAAATATATATAAATATATATATATAAATATATATAAATATATATATATAAATAAATATATATATATAAATATATATATAAATATATAAATATATATATATAAATATATATATAAATATATATATAAATATATATAAATAAATATATATAAATATATATAAATATATATATATAAATAAATATATATATAAATATAAATATATATATAAATATATATATATAAAAATATAAATATATAAATATATATAAAAATATATATATATATATATATATATATATATATATATATATATATAAAAATAAAAGTAAGGATGGGATGGTATCTGGATGGAAGCATATGTTGCACTAAAACCTGTATATACCTTTCAGCATTGATTGTGCCTTTCCAGATGTGCAAGCTGCCCATTCCATAGGCATAATAAACCCCCATACCGTCAGAGATGCAGGCTTTTGAACTGAGCACTGATAAAAAGCCGGGTGGTCCCTCTCCTCTTTAATCCTCTTTTGTTTAGAGGATGCGGCATCCATGGTTTCCAAAAAAGAATTTCAAATTTCTCTTCGTCTGACCACAGAACAGTTTTCCACTTTGCCTCAGTCCATTTTAATTGAGCTTTGGCCCAGAGAAGACGGCAGCGTTTCTGGATCATGTTCACATGTGGCTTCTTGTTTGCATGATAGAGCTTTATCCAGCATTTGTGGATGTCACGGCAAATTGTGTTCACAAACAACGCGTTCTGCAGGTGTTTCTGAGCTCATGCAGTGATTTCTATTACAGAATCATGCCTGTTTTCAATGCAGTGATGCCTGAGGGCCCGAAGATAACGGGCATGCTATATTGATTTTCACCCTTGTCCCTTGCGCAGATATTTCTCCAGATTCTCAGAATCTTTTGATGATATTATGTACTGTAGATGATGCGATATTCATAGTCTTCGCAATTTTACATTATACTGAAATTGTTCCACAAATTGTAGACGCAGTTTATCGCAGATTGGTGAACCTCTACCCGTCTTTACTTCCATAAGACTCTGCCTCTCTAACATACTCTTTTTATACCCAATCATCTTACTGACCTGTTGCCTATTAACTTCCCACTGTTTTTTTTTTTAGTAACACTTACTTTTCCAGCCTTTTATTGTCCCGTCCCCTTTTTTGAGACGTGTTGCGGCCATCAAATTCGACATTTACTCAGTTTAAACATTTCATATGTTTTCTATGTTCTACTGTGAATAACATAGGGGTTTGAGATTTTATTAACATTTGACATATTTTATGTTATCTATATATAATTATATGAAACTACAAACCTAAGCCATGTTTAAGATAAAATGTTTTATTTCAGTCATGCGTTACAAATTGACGTGAAATATAAAATGTAAATATTCAAATATACACATTTGTATACACATTTCATTAATTAAGAATAAAACAATCTTTGATTAAGAATAAAACAACAAAACCACATGGTGTGTGTATATAGTGGAATGGTCATTTACCTTTCCTACAGTTTGGACAGCAGCCCTCTGTGACACAAAACCTTGAGGAAAAGCTGCCAATATTTACTAAACAGATCCATCATCCACACTCACCATTAAAGATACTGGTCTTTCAAGGCGTCCAAATCGAAGAACTCAAACAAACTGGCATTTATCATAAATTTGGTTTTGAAATTATTACATGGAAAACTACGGCACTCCACTGTTCCCCCACTTAAACACACTTCAAGCATGAATTTTACACCAAAAAAAAAAAAATCCAAACAAAATGATGAGCGTTCACTTCAACCATATTGTGAAAGATATGATATGCAATAGCAAAAAAAAAACCAACAAAACAAAATACACACACACACACACACAAAAAACCCCAATAACTTACAATTTTGTTAGCTATTAACTTTAAAATCAAAGTTCCAGCTTTTCTGGACTGTGAGGTGAAAAAAAAAAAAAAAAGAAGTTCAGTTTAATTCTTAGGACAAAAAGAACTAGTGCGAGTGGACCGGATACTACAGGTCAGTAACTAACAGTAAAGAATGTTTACAAGGGCCCATATGACATTCAAACATCTGTACTCTCTGTAGAGTAGTCGAACTTCAGGATATAAAAATCCTTTGTATGCGAGCGCTGTAATTTCTTATTGTTCTTTACATCACATTAGGTAGCGTCCCATATTTAGGAAGAAGTGGATCATAATGATTCTTAATAGGACATGCACTAGTAGTAAAAGCAAAAGCCTAGTTATATACGTACTACCTGAAATTATGCTAGGATCTGCCTGTCTGCCGAGTGACATTTTCCACATCCCTTCCTTCGCTACACCGTGTGTAAGAAATAAATAAGTCCTAAAACCTGGTCTTGAGTCATGAAAAGCTGCAGGTTTCACAGCGGGCTTTACAGCTGCTTCAGGTTTTACAAGTTGAGGATTTTGGTGTGTGCTTTGCTATGATTGCGCTTGTGCTTTACCCCTTACACTCTGTATATTGCTCTGTTTTTCACAGGTCATCTTCCTCAAGAGAAAGAGGAAGAGAAGAAGGGAGAGGTTCTGTTAAACGTCTACTTATATTCTAAAATAATCTGGATTTTTATCGTTACCTAACAGGAGAGGCTTGTGGGAGATTTTTTTTCACTCTACAAGCTAAGATTAGATGACTTGCTGATTCCTTTTTTTTGTGATTGGCCTTGCGTTGCTTTGCTTTGTAAGCTCTATCTCATCTCCCCGCTTCCTCTCGTCTCACCTCTCTTAGTGTATCCAACTGCACTCTGAAACAAGGAAACATGATTTTAACCAGTAATGAACGTTGCAGAAATGTTTGGGACAATATGAAATGATTAGGATGCACTTTAAAGCACGTGGTCTTACCGTTATCTCCATTGGTGAGCACCAGCGCCTGAAGAATATCTGAGAGAGAAACGATGCCTTTCACCACCTCGTGATCATCTACTATGACTAGTCTGTGCACCTGAAAGAACATGTGGCAGAGGGAAAGAGTGACAAAAATGATTTATGCTTTAAACCAGGTTAGGAAGATCTTTTAGAATGTACTTTACAGTGATTTTTACCTTTGAGTAATTAATCAAAATGATGCAGAAATACAATTTTCTCTGATTAAAGCAGGCAAACCTCTTAGGTCATCATGACTGCTGGAGTATACGGTAGTGATGCACCGAAAGGACAATTCTGGGCCGAAACCGAAAATTCAGGATGCACTGGGCCGAAAACCAAAACTGAAAACCCATTTAAAAAGTTTTTTTTTTGGTATAATTGTGTATAAAAAAGAAGGCCTTTTGATCTTTTGTTTAAAAAAAAATCAAAAATACTCTGCTCTCATGGATATCAAACAATTGCAAACAAAACACAGGTTTATCAAAAAAAAAAATTGTTAAATATAGGTGTGCAACAATTACTGTCATCCCTATGAATTCATATGAGAAAAATATATTTGAAGTACATTCCCATTGATATTTAATTTTTTTGGTACACCTGGGTGACTAGGAACAGGAAATTGTTCAACCATGACTTCCTGTTTCAAAGGAGTATAAATATGAGATAGGTATTTATCTATATTGTCTCAACGCACTGTGAAGAGGATGGTTCGAGTGGCCAAAAAATCTCCAAGGATCACAGCTGGAGAATTGTAGAAGTTAGTTGTGTCTTGGGGTCAGAAAGTCTCCAAAACTACAATCCGAATTCACCTATATCACCACAAATTGTTTGGAAGGGTTTCAAGAAAAAAACCTCTACTCTCATCCAAAAACAAACTCGAGCGTCTTCAGTTTGCCAGACACTACTGGAACTTCAAATGGGATCGGGTTCTATAGTCAGATGAAACCAAATAGAGCTTTTTGGCAAGAAACACTAGAGGTGGTTTTGGTGCACACAGAGAGGTAGCCATATGGAAAAGTACCTCATGCCCACGGTTAAATATGGTGGTGGCTCTTTAATGTTTTGGGACTGTTTTTCTGCCAGAGGACCTGGACATTTTTTAGGATACATGGCATCATGGACTCTATCAAATATCAACAGATATTAAATGACAACCTGACTGCCTCTGCCAGGAAGCTTACAATGGGCCGTGGTTGGATCTTCCAGCAGGACAATGCTCTAAAACATACATCAAAATCAACACAAAAATGGTTTACTGACCACAAAATTAAGGTTCTGCCATGGCCACCCTAATCCCCTGACTTGAACCCCATAGAAAACCTGTGGGTGAACTGAAGAGGAGAGTCCACCAGCGTGGACCTGAAATTTGAAGGATCTGGAGAGATTCTGTATGGAGGAATGGTCTCAGATCCCTCGTCATGTGTTCTCCAACCTCATCAGGCATTATAGTAAAAGACTCAGAGCTGTTATCTTGGCAAAGGGAGGCAGCACAAAGTATTGACTAAAAGGGTGCCAATAATTGTTGCACACCTATATTTAACAGAGATTTTTTTTTTTATATATATATATATAAACCTGTGTTGTTCGCAATTGCTTGATGTATATACACACACGTGTTACATTTTGATTCAGTTTGGATGTATATCTTTTATTTATTTATTAAAAGTTAATATAGATTAATGTTTGGGTATTTATTAAATTTTAAAGAGTACAGTACGTTTTTAATGGTACAGTCAATACTGTTTATTTTTGTAATAAAGTTCAGCAATATTTTAATTTGATTAATCGGTTATCGGCAGGTACTGCCAAACTTAGTTATCGGTGTTTAATATAAAATGCTGCCCTGCCTTAGAGGTCGCACACTTTCTTCCTCAGTCACGTGACGATTTCGCCTCCGTCTGGTGGTGACTGGGGTCATGTTGGGAATAAAAGGTAACGCTGACAGAAAGTAAACTGAAGAAAGTCATTGTCGGTGACTCTGGGTATTCTGCTAAAGCTAGCGGCGTTGCATTACATGCGTATGACGTCATGCGCCGTCGACTAGGAAGCGGCTTATACTACCGGTTAGTAAAAAAAAAAACCACTAGTGTTATATTTGAGATGATCTTACCTTTCTAAAATTCATACACCAGACGGTAGAGTACACAGTGCATAGTGCAAGTGTATAGTACATCATTTGGGACACAACTTTAGTATTTACTCTCCGAGGCGTGTTTTCGGAACAGAAATAATGTAATGAATAAACACACCCCATGCTGCGCGCAGACCAACTAATCGATAATGAGAACGATTTTCATAATCGATTATTATTGATTAGTTGTTGCAGCTCTAATACACACACTATATATATATATATATATATATTATTTATATATATATATATATATATATATATATATATATATATATATATATATATATATAAGTATGAAGACATTTAGCTAAAAAGTGTTAATTTTCCCTGTGTATGGAGACTATTGGGACACCCTGTAGAAAAAACAGCAGAAGTGTGTGCTCGTGTGTTTCACCTCTGCCTCCACCAGTCTGTTGATGATGGCCTCCAGTGTCTCATGTGCTTGACAGGTGAGAACTCCCTCAAAGTACTGAGAGCGATGCTGAAGGGCCTTTGTGACAGTAATATCCAGGTTGTTATATGTCTTTTCTGCAGCCAGATTCTATGAGCGTAAAAAGAGTAAGAGGCTGACTGAAAATAGAGGTGATGATGAACTCTGCCTGTCTGATCAATAATCAAGCCCGAGGCTGTAAATAGACACCAGTAAACTGCACTGATCCAGCACTGTCACTACACACACACTTCAACAACGTCAATTCACTGTCAGTTCATCTGTCCTGATTGACACCTACACTACTCACTGACTCCACAGACAAGCAAGAAGAAGGTAAAATTGTCTATGTTGGATATTCTGCAGCAAGGAATAAATCTTACTTTTTCACAGCACTGTATGTATTTGATTTCTTTTTGTATGTATTTGAATTCTCTGTTTTTTTGTACAATTCATACTAAATTGTTTCAGAAATTAAACCTAGACCCAAGATAAAACAAAGGCAACCTGAGTATGCACAAAGTACAGTTTTTAAATGATAATGTTATTTATTGAAGCAAAAAATTTATCCAATACCAGCTGGGTCTGTGTGAAAATGTATTTGCCCCCCGTAGTTACTAATTCCCCAAATCTATGAAACTGCATTCATAATGGGGTTCAGCTGAACTACACACAACCAGGCCTGATTACTGCAAACCCTGTTCAATCAAATCAACACTTAAATAGAACTTTCTCAACAGCATTAAGTTACCCAGTAACACCCTATGGCAAAATGAAGAGAAATTGAAGAATACATCAGTCTGGGAAGGATTACAAAGCTATTTCAAAGACTCTGGGACTCCAAAGGAGCACAGTGAGAGCCATTATCGCCAAATGGAAAAACTCACTCAGTAGTGAACTTTCCCAGAAGTGGGCGACCTTCCAAAATTCCACCCAGAGCACAGGAACGACTCATCCAGCAAGTAACAAAAGAGCCAAGGACAACATTAAAGGACCTACAGGTCTCTCTTGCATCAGTAAAGGTCACTGTTCATGACTCCACTATCAGAAAGACACTGGGAAAAAATGGCATCCATGGAAGAGTGGTGAGGTGAAAACCACTGCTAACCCAGAAGAATATCTGTATTTTGCCAAAACACTCCTTGATGATCCTCAAACCTTTTGGGAGAATATTCTGTGGACTGATGAGTTGAAAGTGGAACTGTTTAGAAGACAGGGGTCCCGTTACATCTGGTGTAAACCAAACACAAATTCCACAAAAAGTACGTTATACCTACGGTCAAGCATGGTGGTGGAAGTGTGATGGTGTGGGGATGCTTTACTGCTTCAGGGCCTGGGCAACTTGCAGTAATTGAGGGAAACATGAATTCTGCTCTCTACCAGAAAATCCTAAAGGAGAATGTCCAGTCTTCAGTCCATAAGCTGAAACTCAAGCGCAACTAGATTATGCAGCAAGACAATGATCCAAAGCATAGGAGTAAGTTCTAGTCCTAGAAGAAAGTGAATGACCGATCTCCAGTTATCAGAAGCATTTGGTTGCAGTTATTGCTGCTAAAGGTGGCATAACCAGATTTTAAGTTTAAGGGGGCAATTAATTTTTCACATTGGTGATAGGTGTTGGATAACTTTTTTCCACAATAAAAAAAAAGAAAAACTGTATTATGTGTTTACTCGGGTTGCCTTTGTTTTATATTGTTTTTCGTTTGAAGATCTAAAACTATTTAGTATGAGATACAGAAGAAATCAGGATGGGGCAAATACTTTTTCACAGCACTGAAGAAGTCACAGTGTCAAAATGTATAACGTTTACAGCAAGGTCTGCAGTGATACAGGTTTTACACAGTGAGAGCATTTGCTGTTCTCCATATACTTTTCATTAAATTTACCCAAATCAAATGTCTCTCTGTATGCTAGCTCAAAAGTGAATAGCTAACACTGTGCTGCACAAGTGCAAGTGATCTTGTATTATCCCGTGTGTGTGTGTGAGAGAGAGAGATGTCAAATGTTCAAAACATTAAATCATATGAAAACACCAGATTAAGAAACAGCTATATATATATATATATATATATATATATATATATATATATATATATATATATATATATATATAGCTCTATATAGCTCTATATAGCTCTCTCTCTCTCATATATATATATATATATATATATATATATACACACACACATACACACACACATACATACATACATACATATATCTATATTTTTTAATAAATAAAAAGGCCACAGTCTAATGCCATGTAAATTTTCATTTAAGTCAGCCTTTCACTGGTAAAAAATGGAATCACACAAACATTAATAATCTTTGCACACAATCTTAGCAAAAAACTTGCACGTGAGCACAAAAAAATATTTATAAACTTACTATGACGTCAAACTTGGAGTATATGTCAACCACCCTTCCTGTGTGAAGAAAAGGGGAAGGAGGGGCAGAAGGGAAAAGACAATCTATTAACTGCCATCAAACTTCACAATCTAAAGTTAAACGTTTCTACCCCAACTCTCTGCTCTCACACAATCATTTCAGCATCTCACCATTCTCATCGACTACAGGCAGGGCAGACACCCTCTGGTCGACGAAGATTCCCAGCGCAGTGTAGAGGGGTGTGTCAGCGTGGACCACGGCAATGTTCTGGAATGTTCCAATGTTGAGCTCTTCTAGAGACTTCGATAGGAATGCTGGTTTGGGCATCTCTGAAATCTGAAAACAGCCACAAAGGGATTAAAGTTGGCTATATACTTCAAAGTGGGAAAAAAAGACATCTTTTGAGCAAGAAAGCTGAGGTGGTTTGAGTTCACAAGACGTGGTGTGTGCACACGTTCAACGCATATTTCGTTCTGAGACCTTCCTGTGTCTGTGATTGGTTCAAATATCATATAGTTGCTTATATCACTGTATGGAGCTGCAGAGTCCTGTTTCCACTGTTTGTCTGTTTACTCGTGGTCATGGAAACAACCAGTGGAACCAGTTTGAGAAAATACTCAATATACTATCATCCATTTTGTGTCATACATTTCTCTTTGCAAATTTGTACCATGTCACCAGCACTGTTTTTGGTGTGTGTGTGTGTACATTTGTTCAGTTCATAAGGTTGTTACAAAAGTAGTCTAAAAATACTCCAAATATGCCCCTTCAAAACCTTGCACACTGCCCCTAAATCCTTTAAACATGTTTTTCAACTAGTATGACTACTATTAAAAAGGGTATTATAAAAATGATGATGAAACATATTATACATTTTAACCTAGTATGCAGATTCCATAAACAGTTCTTTCACAAATATTATTTCAAGAAGAGCTATGAGAAGAACAGGTCAATTCACTGATAAAACATCATCCTATTTTCCTTCCAGGAACACACAGAGCTAATGCTGTGAATAAGATCAAAATGTGCACCCACAGAAGCAGTTCAGAAGTCAGGGGCAAAACCTCAAACCTGAAAACACTAAAATGTCATCAACTCTGCTTACAGCCCCTCAAAACCACCCCACGACCCTAGTAGCACAGAGGTAACATGATGATCTCTGTAGTGCTGTGGACATCCAGGACTAGTGTCCACAGTTTAAAGGATATGCTATTTATACACCTGTCAGCTTGTATAAGGCTAATAGCATTAATGTTTATTTAGTATAGAGTCAGATACATTACAAAAGTGGGTGGAAAATTCTAAAAACAAACACTAGCAGTATCTGGTGACTTGTCATTGAAAAGAAAAAAAAAAACAACTAAATTTGAATTCCGGCAGTAACAATGAAAGGAAGAGGGCAGTAGACCATTGATTTGCAGGAAAATAAAAAGCCGGAAAACCTCAGCACAGTTCTGACAGCGATACTAGAGATAGTTTAAAAACATCCGATGATCAGGGCTGATTATATCCTGTCAATCAAAAGAGGGCGAGAAAACACATCGATTACGTGCTGTGTGGAATGACGACAAAACTGCAGTTTGTAAGCTCTGTAATCTCTGCACTGCTAAAAATTTACACCGGACGTGAACAGCAGTGAAGCGGGAGTTTCAGCGTTGAGTCAAAAAAAAAAAAAAAAAACTTTTGCCACACTGCTCAAGCTGCTCGAGCTGAATTAAAGGGCCAGTACACGTTGGAAAGATTTAAATGAAGATGAGTTGACAAAAAAGTATATATATTGCACAGAAAAATATATTTATAGAGTAGTATATTTCAGATCCACTTAATGTTAATAAATAAAAAGTTGATATTATATATTACCAGTTTGATGTTCAGTGATGAAGTAGAAATGCTTTTGTTTGTGGAGAGTGAATGTGAGACTAACAGGAGGTTTATTTACAATTCAGTCAATGTTAATATGAATTAATAACATTCAATAAGTTAAGAAATCTTACTTTAATCTTCAGAATTTAGTTCATGTGTTAATGTTAATTAGAGTAATGTGTTTTGTGTTTATGAGACCAGTTACTGTGAAACAACTTGTTGAAATGGAGAGAATAAAGTTTTTATTTGCATTTCCTTCAGAATTGTGGAATGAATTATTATTAATTTATAAGAAGGTATAAAACGCAGAACTATCGGTATCGGCCGATATCACTCTGAATAAACGGTTATCGTATCAACTGAGAAATTTAGTATCGGTGCATGTCTAAGTGATACTGCACCTTCCACTCCCAACCAAAAGCACGTCACCATACAAACACCTAGCACTGAAACAGAGATGAGCGATATAGACTTAAAACGGTATCATGATATTTCAGATTTTTTGCAGTAAGAATTTAAATGATGATATGAAAATAGTAACAGTCAACACTATCTTCTGGCTTTCCTCATATTCTAGTCGGTGTTTTTGTTTGAGGTCTTCGAACAAATTTCTTGTGTTTCCACCCTTTGTTGATACGGGTTTTTGACACGCTTTACAAATCACAAACGTTCGATTCACATCTGATCTTCTGTATCCAAATCACTTCCATGTTAAGGAGGAAGCTCCTTTTTTTGCGATTCATTTTCCGCCATGCTTGTTCTCGTTCTACGTGCGACGTGCCCAGCGGGTAAACACGTCATCGACTATATCATCAGTATCGCGGGATGACAAATTCCTATCGTGGGGAGGAACTGTACGGGTATATCGTGGACGATACGATATGGCACGGTCCTACACTGAATCCTCTCACACAAACAGAACCTGGACATAAGCGATCGAAGCATCAGTGATGGAGCTAGGCTTCTTTTAACCTTGTGTGCTGTGTGTAAGTGAATGGTACTAAGACCTACGTGTGGAGCGGGACATACTGAAGTTCATGCTTACAAAGAGTTTGAGGAACTTGAGGATCCTCTTGTGAGTAAGGATGTACAGCGTGTTTCCTGTAAGAGGATCGATTACTGGCAACCTGTGGATCTTGTGCTTTAGCAGAGATGACACGGCATCATACAGACTGGAGGGATGGGGAGAATAGAGACACTAAATAAATACATCTTTCCACACAAATATACTCAAATTATGTAATGTTTTTTTGTTACCTGGCATTAGGTGATATGCTAACAAGAGGTTTGAAGGAATCCTGTAGGTAGACCTCTATCAAAGACCATGCAGACAAACAAAATATTCAGTAACATTACAGTGACGGCGTACAGCTCGTTTTCGTTTTACTGAAAAATGTTTTATTTACCTCTCCATGTCTCTATTTTGTGTTCTTCCAATTCATATATCTGAACCTAAAACATCAATCAGAGACAATCGTTTGAAACACAATTTAGATCATGACTACCATACTGAGGTTTGCAGTTGATCGTGTTCAATTTTATCCGCAAAGGGCCGGTGTGGGTGCAGGTTTTCATTCCAACCAAGCACCTGATTCCACCTGTTTAATCAGTTGATCTTGGTTTTCAATAGACTCAGGTGGTTTAAATGAAAACCTGCACCCACACCGGCCCTTTCCGGATAAGACTGGACACCCCTGGTCTACAAAATTAGTCGATTTAATTTCATCGATTTACACTTAATAAATTACGCTCAACCGATGCAATACACAGCGGAGGCACTGTGTAAAAAAAAAAAAAAAAAAAAAAAGAACAAAAAATGTTTCTCTCATTACTGGAGAATATTTACCATCGGTGACTTGTAGTAGCGATGAAGTATGTTGATAAAGTCTGTTATGGTCAACATACCTATAATAAACGTATAATTAGAATGTAGCAGAAAGGGAAATGAATACATGGTGAATTGTACATACTGTATCAACACTTACCAACAAAGCACTGCTTCTTGCTGTCCCAGAGTGGAGCAGCTCTCACTCCATTTGAGACGAGAGCAAAGAAAGCCTTTTTCACCTGGTAAAGGAGTGGAAACTAATCACTGACACA
Organism: Ictalurus furcatus; assembly: GCF_023375685.1. Lineage (NCBI taxonomy): Eukaryota > Metazoa > Chordata > Actinopteri > Siluriformes > Ictaluridae > Ictalurus > Ictalurus furcatus. The sequence continues at coordinate 22,214,284 of NC_071265.1, read as the reverse complement.
AGCAAACACAAGTCTGCATCTCTCATATATCCCACTGTGATAGAAAAACATCTACGCCCTTACCAATAACTTTCCCAACACACAGCATTTCCAGACTCTAGTTTCGCTAGCTCCACTTAAGGGCGATCTGTCTCCAAAGAGGACTATAAATCAAGTGTGGATTTCCAATAAATAATATCTTGTTTTATTTACGTTAGTTTGCTACCTAGCAGGGCTATAACCAAAAAAAACAAAAAAACAACCCAAAACACAGTTGTATTAATTGTTTAGTCGACAACTGTTTTCAACATTTCCTTTTCAAATCATGCAGTTTGGGATCAATGTGTATGTCCACTTATAAATGTTGTCGTCTGTCACTGGTGGGCGTTTCTGTGGATTTGTTTATGATGAATTAAGTGTCCTCCCCTTCAAAAAGACCACGTCTGATTGGCTAAACACATGCATGTTCCGTGCTGTCACACTGTACAGGGAGCCACGATATTGCTCTAACTGTCTTATTGTGCATGTTTTTGGTGTGAAAGTTATGGCAACAGGAGTGATCTCTGCCAACCCTCATTCATGGTGGGACAACAGCGACTGACCTGCAGAGAGGTGTCAAACACCACCAATTTGGAGCTAGTGGGCACCAGGTCATAGCAGCGGTGGGACTTCATAAAGCGAGTGTACACATTGTGCTCAGGATCTAGATCGAAAAAGAAAAATCAAGCACTATTAATCTTACACTGAAACTCTTAGGCAACAAAATGTGAATGAGATTAAATGACAAACGCCAGAATACCATGGTCTGTCTGAATACTCGATTCTGATTGGCTGGAAGGTGTGCGTTCAAACCGTATAATGCACAGGTAGTTCCAGTCAGTTTAATCACAGTTCTGAATTATTGCTCGGCCTAAAAACAACTGTAACCATAGTAACGTACAGTTGCAGCTGCATACAGTAGTTAAACTCACAGCTTCGTTAATAGTACACACTCGGCACAAATGCAGGCAATTCACACACGCATTCAAATAAATGTAATCTTATCGCACTACTTTATTTCCATGTACGGTTTAGAGCGAGTGGAATTCTAGATCTAACGACCCGTATATAACATAACTAACGGTAATTAACCGTTATTTTGATCTTTTCAGTCATATTTTGCACTGTAAACATCAATGACAGCTTTAACTTGTCAGTACTGGCAAGTGCTTGTGGTATAAGCGGGATAATCCACAGCTAGGTGTACGTTACATCTGCGTAGGTAACAACCCTCTGCTTTGTATCGGGTGGTTCTTTACTCCACTTAGTGCATTAAAATCGTGTAATGCATACCTAGCCGTGGATTACCCCTTACATATACAGCTTCTTACCATCTATGTATGCCTCCTTTTTACACTCAAATTCATCAACTATAGCAGGAACCTGAAAAACAGAAAAACCCAAGTCTTAGGCACAGGAAGGATATAAGCAAACAATTAAACCTCTGCTTGTTCAACACACACACACACACACACACACACACACAAATGCATTGTCTCGCAGTCTGCAGTATGTAAATATACTGAAACTGCTTTGTTGGACAGTCTTTTGCCCCAGTTCTTGACCCACTTCCTTGGTATGCAAATTATTAACTCTTAAACTGTGCAATTTTTTCCTTCTTCAGATATTAGAAAATATTAAACAAGCTGCCTCATGTGACAGTCAACCTACAACGTGACTAATTTTGGAGCAAGTTTGACCTGCAGCTTTCTGTCATAGAAATACTTTATTTAGTACCGTACCATTCAGCAGTATCTTTTCTTTGGAGAAGCATTCAACTAATCACTTTTCCACATTACTCTGCCTGGACTGTGACCATACTTAAAGGCTTCAGATTCTTTGTAGAGATGTTTCGCAGGTTCACAACAATGGATATTGAGCTGCCTTCATGCCATGTCATAAGTACCGCAATGCAAGATTCCGACTTGTAAAACGCGTTCATGTCCTCGTAAAACTTGTAATTACAACTTGTACACTAGGAATTTTCGGAGACTTGTACCACCTGACCGCTGCAAAGTCATGTGGAAACACTCTAAACGTAGTTAAGTCGTCATCTCATAAAATTTGTGTAAACATTTGTATAATTAACGATTATTAATGTCTTAATAATGCAAGATTAATCTGAAATAAACGAAAGACATACGCAGTGTATGTATTTTGCATTTGTCAACATCATCTCACATGGTTTCATTTTGGCGGATAGAAACGCAAAATTCTAAGTCCGAGGACGTGAACGGCTCCGAGTTGAACGTCTGGGGTTGTCAACTAGTAATGACGGTAATTACGACATGGCGTGAATGCAGCACTGGATACACTAGACAGCACAGTCAGCAGCTGTTGGATGCCCTGTAATGTATCTGTGGAGAAACATATTATTAGTCATATTTCCCCGATGGCCAGATTTGCCCGTTGTAGTTAAACACCCTAGTTGGCGTTTCGCTAGCTCTAGCTCACTCACTCACTCGCCACGCACACACGATTGATCGGATTCGCTGATTAAATCGGCACGAATAGGCTAACTGATTTTTGGAACTTTCGGCTATTGGCAAAAATCAACCCCGATAGTTTTAACCTGGTCGCGTCCGCTGCAGGAGCGGCTGAGAAGTGTCCTGTCATTACACAGTATGAGAACAGCCTCCAGACGCGAAAAAAAAAACCCCCATTACTGACTAATTTTGTTGTGTTATTTGAAGTATTTTTTTTTTTTTTTTAGATAAATTCATTTTGGATGTCTCGATTTTTATGTTATTTGGAGTGTTACATTTAGGTTCATTTTGGATGTATATCTTTTATTTACTTTAATATTTATTAATAGTTAATATATATTGATATTTATTTCATTTAAAAAAGTACAGAACATTTTAATGGTACTGTCAGTACTGTTTATTTTTGGAATAATGTTCAGCAATATTTTACCTTGAGTGTTGTGTTTTCATTCAGTATCAATTTTAAAAACTATAATTTTTTAATTAATCGGTTATTGGCAGGTTCCGCCCAACTTAGTTATCTGTATCAATAAATCATGAATGCTGAAGGACTCAACATGGTAATAAATGAACATGGCTTACACACTTACTGGCCACTTTATTAAGAACACCTGTACACTTGCTCATTCATGCAATTATTGAATCAGTCAAACATGTGGCAGCAGTACAATGTATAAAATCATGCACTGACCAGTCAAGAGCTTCCAGTAATGTTCACATCAAGCAGCAGAATGTGGGAAAATGCAATCTCAGTGACTTTGACCTTTGCATGTTGTTGATGCCAGACAGGCTGATTTGAGTATTTTATAAAATGCTGTTCTCCTGGTATTTTAACATATAACATTTTAAAGCATTTACACAGAACGGTGCAAAAATAAATGTTAAAAATTAAATCGATTGAGCGACAGTTCTGCAGGCGGAAACACTGTGCTAATGAGAATGATCAGAGGACCAGTCTCATTAACATCAGTAAAATCCACTATAGGTCAGCCTCTAACACACACACACACACACTCTGTCTCTTTCTCTCTCTCTCTCTCTCACACACACACAAACACACACACACACACACACACACACACACACTCACACTCCCAGTTATTAGCTAATTTGTTGAATTATGTGTGTTTGGAGCAGGGGGTGCTACTGGGTCCAAAATAAACGTCAATCTTAGATAAAAACAAACAAACAAAATACATTTAAAAAGGCCAGCTCTCGGACTTGGTCCTCATCTGATATGAATGTGGAAATATTTAAACTTCCATGTTGCGCGTTAAATGTTCAGTTGTTCATTTATTATCAATAAGGCCAAATATAAACTTAAATCAAGTTTATGCTGAAACTACGTGAACACGGCATGTCGTAATCACGAGCTCCGACTTCTTTCACCCGAATTTCCGAGGAGGACCAGAAGGAAGCACAGTTTCAGAGCAGGAAGTTAAAACTATGCAGTGGAGGAGCAGTCCACTCAGTAATCTGCCCTCTAGCCTCCTCTTCCCACTATAGAGCAAATAAATAGTTTTACAGATAGTTAGCGACAGGCAGATATCCAAACATGCTAATCATCTTCACTGGTGAACACTATGTTTAAGGACCACCGAGATAAGCAATAGTTAACTGTATATAGCGCTCTATTGACAACATGGGACGTCTTAAGTATTAGGTGTCAAAACTAGCTAAACTACATTAATAAAAAACATTGTTTGGCTTTCAGCTTCCAGACAATAACAGAAAACGTTAACCGGAGCAAGCAGGATAGAGAGCATGTTACTGGGCAGCTAGAAAACGTCCGTTAACCACTCAGATGCCTGAAGACAGCACAGCAGCTAGCTAGATTAGTTATTTATCGCTATTTGACACTATGCTAATTTGTACCTTTCTAGCTAGCAATACATGTGAACTGGTGTCAAGAGGTTTTCCAGGACTATTCAGAGAGTGTGCGCTAATTCACGCTTAATCTTTGCTAGCTAACTCATTTTTTAATTCGGGCTAATAAACAGCGAAACTAGATAAACCTTAACGTTATAACACTACATAAGCAGAGGGAGAGTCTTATCTAACTAACGGCGACTGTCACCAAGTTGATTTGCACATCCTGCCTCAGGAAAATATTCGATACTCACACACTCCATGGTCCATACGCGGTTTTCTTCTAAAAACACTCCAGCTCCCGACCTCAACTCAGCCTGGTGCGTCGACCGGAAATGACGACATAGTGCAGGTAAAACGGACTTCCTGTTTCATGCCTGTTAGCATGTCGCTGCAATGTTATCGCGTACAATCAGTCCTGTCACATTTTGTCTATTACAGTATCTTTGAAATGTGTCTTCAACTTTATGCTTCACTCTAATAATCCAAAAATATATGTATTTAAAGACACACAAACCAAAAACTTTTATATAACCCGAGTGTCAATATAAACATGAATAAAAATACCGCTATAATATATAAGAACATTACACTTACTTCATGTCCCCTCCAAACACTATGCTTTTTTGAGTATCAAGACATGAAATACATGAAAGGTCAATGAACAACAACATGAATTATGTGTGGCACAAAACAAACACCGTTCATTCAAAGTAATCTCTGCTTGGAGAGAATTAATAAACATGTAGGCTGGATGATAAACATAACGGTGGATAAAATACCTAACAAGCTGTGATAGTGACAATAAATTTAGATGAATAAGGGTGTTCAAATAGATTAAACATGGATCCTTTCAGGTACGTTTTATCCATGTCAAAGTTTCTGCTATCCCATCTGGTAAAGTAATTGTTTTTGTTGATTTTCGGCTCTGAGGTGGTCTCATCCGTAGACATATAAACATAGACGCCGCATTGGCCGCTGGATCGTACAGTAGCCGACGTCAGCGTCGCCGCCATATTGGTCCAGACATCAGTAATAAGTCTTAGTCTTATTTAAGTCTTAGCTTACAGGTGCATCTAAAAAAAATAAAATAATAATATCGTGGAAAAGTTCATTTTTCCAGTTATTTAATTCAAAAAGTGGAACTTCCATATATTCTAGATTCATTACACATAAAGTGAAATATTTCAAGCCTTTATTTTGTTTTAATGTTGATGATTACGGCTTACAGCTCATGGAAATAAAAAAATCCAGTATCTCAAAATAAAGAATTTATAATCCAGAAATGTGGACCTTATGAAAAGTATGTTCATTTATGCACTCAATACTGGCACTGCTGAGGTGTTATGGAAGCCCAGGTTGCTTTGATAGCGGCCTTCAGCTCGTCTGTATTGTTGGGTCTGGTGTCTCTAAAATGTGCTCTAAAATCTCCTGGTAGGCGCTGCATTGACTCTCAACATGAGAAAACACAGTGGAGCAACACCAGCAGATGACATGGCACCCCAAATCATCACTGACTGTGGAAAATTCACACTGGACTTCAAGCAACTTGGATTCTGTTCCTCTCCACTCTTCCTCCAGACTCTGGGACCTTGATTTCCAAATGAAATGCAAAATTTACTTTCATCTTCCCCATGATTGTGATTGTGCGTACTGAACCAGACTGAGAGATTAAAGGCTCAGGAAACCTTTGCAGGTGAATTAATTAGCTGATTAGAGCTCTTCTCGGGGTCGATATTTCTATATTATAAATTCTTTACTATAATATTTTGACAATGAACTTTTCCACTATATTCATATTGTTTGAGATGCATCTGTGTATTATAGATTATATTATAAACTAAATTGCCCATAATCAAGATTTTCATCTATATTGCCATTTTTCTCCAAACTGACTTTTATGACAAGCTTTTCAGCTTTTCAGCTGAGCAACTGACATATTGTGAATCTTAGTTAGTTGGTTGGTTAACTTTTCTCACACAGAAGGTTTCCTAAAGAGACACAGCTGGGGAGGCACTGTAAGAAGGGAAGGTTTTCCCACAAGCGAGTCCTTTGTGCTGTGCAGTGAGCGCTTTAAGCCAGAGGACTTTAACAGGACAGGTCAGACTGTCAGGATTAGAGCTGGAGCTAAACCATCTGTCTTCAGTTTCCCCACTCATCTCCAAACAGTAAGTGTAACGATAGGCTATAATGATTTGATAGCTTGTCATTTATTATTATTATTATCTTATAATTCTTTGTAATTGTCTACTTTTGAGTATATCTGTATCCTTTTATTGATGATAATAAAAATATTTAAAGCAGACTGACTTCATCTCACTGTTTGATTTGTCCATCCATCCATTTTGTATATTGTTTATCCTACAGGGAGCATGGGGTACACCGTGGACGGGGTGCCAATACCTTGAAGGGCACTATCACATACACATTCACACACTACAGACACGCCAATCAGCCTACCATGCATGTCTTTGGACTGGAGGAGGAAGTACCCGGAGGAAACCCCCACAGCACATGGAAAACACGCAAGCTCCGCGCACACAGGGCTGCTGCAGGAATCAAACCCCCAACCCTGGAGGTGTGAGGAGAACATGCTAACCACTAAGCCATCATGTGCCCCTTATTTGAATTGTATTTGCCGATTTTGTTCCATTTTCTCAATGATGGTCAATAATTAGTAGTCAAAGATTCAATATTTACATTTTTCACTGTATTTTAAAAAGAATGAGCTGTGTTCTGACCTGAAAAAAACAAGAAAAGCTCAAATGCTGATAAATTATATAACATTAGAGATGTCACCACAACTATTAACCAAGAAAAAATTAGCCAAATCTATGCTTGACAAGCATGACTTTTCACAATACTTTATGGCAATGAATAATTTTCCAAGTCTAACTATCTACATTGTAATTAACTGGAGACAACTTTTTTTTTTAACTACACGTAGATCATAAACCATTGTAATCGATTGAGAAATGTAAACTTTATTGTGCTTTTATCCAGCCAGATCAATATGACGGATGCATTGATGTATCGCAGCAACAGGCACCATCTATATTATATTTATGTCTATGATAGAGAAGCGCTCCTATTGGCTGCAGCCTGTGGGAATTATGGCCAATCACTTAAGCCAAAAATGCGCAACCACATGCAGAATATCCATACTACACTTCTGTGGGGAACTCGCTTTCGTAGGCTTTCAAGTGAATAAAAGATGAAAATCCTCATTTCCTGAAAAAACTAAACGTTGCCAATGTAGACAATTTAAACTGGAACTCCAGCCCCCCCCCTGAAATTCACTCCCCGCAATCAGTCCCTGTCCCAGCCCTGCATGTCCAAAGAAGGAAGTTGAACATGAACGTACATTTTCTATACCAACCTTCACAGCTAGTGAGACATTTCAAATGATGAGGCAGATTTAGAGAAACAAGTATTCAAAGTCTTGTTTTATTTCATTAGATGTAAAATAGTTCCATATACTGGTTTCTCCTAGAAAAACAGAATAGTGTCAGTCTGGACTGGTCCCAGGCACACAGCACTGTGAAGAGTAAGGTCTGGGAGTGGAACTAAAGAGAAGCTCAACACAGACACATCACACCACATTCAACCTATTCTGCCCAGTCACACATCAATGTTTCAGATCCTGAACCACAGCACAGCTACTTCACCAATGCACTTTTTGAAGTAATCTGAATGCTGCAGCACAGTGACTCAGATCAACCAGCAATGGCTTTGAATAGAGGATCTGTTTTTTATATATATATTTTAATTATGTATTGAATATATGAGGTTGCATTTAAGACTGGGCAACACACTGTCTTTGAGAAATATAATAGTACAGTTTCACATGATTATGTTAATTGAGGCAGATCAATATTTAGAGTCTCTTCACTGCTCTATTTGTGGACCACATTTGCATGCTTTTCACCAAAACGTCAGCCTCAATAATCTTCCTACACTTTTAACCAATAGGTTTTATTTGTGAGGGGAGTATGGTCTGGTATAAATGCATGCAAAATGGGGCCTATGAAAGTAGTTTAGCAGCAATTTGGACATGTTGATCTTACTGGATATACTTAAAAGAATGCATGTACTGTTTCAAAAATTAACTGGGACTCACTTCATGATTCAATAGAAGCTTTAAATGAGACAAAGACAAGAATGTTTCTTGTAAGGTGAGGGCAAAGAGTGATGAGGAAAATACAGAGTTTAATGAGACAAATCTTTCTTCTGGTTTAAATCCCTCATTGTTAGACTAGGGGCGAAATAGGGATGGCAGTTACTAATAAATGTACCATAGTTCCAAAAATGTCCCCATTTCAAAATAAGTGTGAGTGTATAATAACCCTGTGCACCCCAAAACATTTAAATTCTCCATGGTAGGGTTCTAGATCCAATTTAGAGAGCGGCTAGTCCTTAAAAGTGAGAGGCTTTGCTTAGAAATCACATTTCAACCCTGAGGAATGACAAGGATTTGGAAATGTTCCAAATTGCTTAAACTGCTGAAACAGTCATCTCTCCATATTAACCTAGCACAGTTTCAATTCAGCTACTAGGCCAAACAATTTTTATTAGATTAAGAAGACCAACACAGCGGACACCTTAATACTATAAAAAGAACTGCTATGTTTAATCAATTTCATTTCCAAAAGGTGTCATGTTTCAGTTCAGTGTAAACCTAGTGCTTCAAAAAGATAAATGACAATAGATCAGTACAAATCAGTACAAAGTCATTGTCCGTCAGACCAATTTCAATTTTGTCTATTTCCAAATCACACCAACCATGGATGGCTTTTTGTCACAGGTTTCAATTGACAACGGTTTAATTGAAGATTTAGGTTTTAAATTTCTAGGAGCTAGAAATTTGTCAGAATATGTATTGTTGTTTGGAGTGTAGCATAACTATTCAGCTGCAACTTCATTCTCTGCTTGCTGCCCTGTAGCATTTTCTGCATTCTTGGAAGCCTATGGGAAAAAAGAAAAGATACAGAACAGAATAAAGGGAAAAGAAAGCAATTTCAAAGTCTGATTGGAAAGTTATAACTTGCCTTAAGTGGCATCACATAAAGCAGTTATAACATGTTAATCACTTACTAAAGGCCTCACCTTCTTTTTCTTCTTCTTCTGTGCTTTACGACTTGCAGAGCTCTGTATCAGAGACTGTAAAATAAAATCAGGAAGAGAATGTGAAATAAACTAAATGAAAAACGGCAATCATAGCAACAGCAATTCTTTATTTGCAATTTGGAAACTGAAAAAAAACCCATAATAATTCAAGAGATTTTCAATGGTAGAACATTTCACCCAGTTGTACATGAGAGCTTTGATTTTACAGCCATCTGTGAATGTTCGATACCTTCAGCTCAGGATCCTGAACGTCATACTCGGATTTGTAGAGTTCAGGTTCAAATGGTCCGCTGGTGATTCTCAAAGGCCCATTGGCCATCAGTAATACTGTGAACTTAAACTGGGCCACAAACTCTCCTAGAGAGAAACAGATGAAAGAAGACAGATTCTGTTTTCAGTTGATTTTATTATGGCAATTAGAGAGAGAAAAATAAAAATATGAAAAGAAGGAGAGTGAATCACACAGCGTAGGCCCTCACCCTCTTTTTCACTGAGTACGCTGAAGGGCTGCAGTAGCTCATGTTTGGCACACTCGACCACTCCCAAACGGGCCTTACCCTCATCTTCAAATGCCCTGCAGGAAGGAAGGATGGATGGATACTTGTAATCTCTGCATCTACCTTTACCATGTGTAATACTTTTAGCCATGTCTCACAGAGCACTACAGAATGATTTAGGTATATATTTAAATTCTATATATTTATACAATAAAAAATTATATAAAAATTTACAGACATGTGAAAAAATAAATACACCCCATATAATTTTTTTTTTTTTTTTTTACTGGCTATACTGAAACCTGGTGAACCAGGGCCCAGTGTAGTCTCAGATTCTGTCTAAGCCATTCTGTGTAAACTCTGTAAGATCAGCAGTTTCTGAAATACTCAAACCAGCCAATCTGGCACCAACCACCATGCCACGGTGAACGAGATAACATTTTCCCCATTCTGTGGTGTTTGATGTGAACATTAACTGAAGCACTTGACCTGCATCTGCATGATTTTGTGCATTGTGCTACTACCAGATGATTCGCTAATGGCACAAATGTACAGGCGGTCCTATTAAAGTGGCTAGTGAGTAGATTTTATCAAATTTGTAATGCTCTAATCAAATTATCTTTGAAGTCAACAAATCAAATCAGTGTTTATCACAGAGTCCTTCAGCTGGCTGAGTGATACTTGGTACCTGAGAGTAAAGGGCATGGCATCAAAACGTCTCTCCACCTCACTGAAGAATATTCTAGAGGTCTTCATTTTCAGGCCATATTGTTTACTGGGGTCCCGCTTGTAGATGGTGGTCCTCTGTCCTCCGTCTCTTGTCTGAGAGAAAAAAAAAGGAGATAGATTGGTAGATGCTTCATAATTACTCAACCCCAAAAGCTCTGTTTTTGGCTGTCTACAGAGAGGCAAGCAAATTTACTCGTTCCGTGAATAATAAATTCACAGACTGATTTAACTCAGGGTCGAAATATGCTATCTGTTAAGGATATCAGCACCTAAGAGGTGAAACATCATGCTATCGGCTCCTAGGTGCTGAAGGCACAAACAGATGGTGACTGCAACCCAAGTTTATCAGTAGCAGCATTTCCTTGTTCATCCATCTATCCTACACTGGGTCACGGGGAGTCTGGAACCTCTTACAGGGGAATTGGGGCATGGGGGGGGGCAAACACACCCTGGACAGAGCGCCAACCCACAGCAGGGCACAATCACACGCATTTACACACTACGGACAATTTGGAAATACCAAATCAACCTACAACTCATGTCTTTGGACTGGGAGAGGAAACCGGAGTACCCAGAGGAAACCCCCTGAAGTTCGGGGAGGAACATGTAAACTCCCCCCATTTCCTTACCCATCTATAAAATTAATTAATAGTTTTAATTTAATAGTTTAATAGTACATTAATTAAAGTTTATTAGTGCATTATGTGATGAATTACACCAAAGACATTATTACCTTCCCTTCCCCTGTACTGATCAGTACATCTACAGCATACACCTCATGGACCTCAAAGTCCACTTTCTCATGGTCCTTCCTTTATGGAAAAACACACACATTCTTTGTCACGCAGTCTTATTTCCACTTTTGAATGAACAATTAAGTGTTTGCAGCACTGTAATAGCTGAAGCCATCCAGAACAGGTATGTGTGTGTATCTTACTTCTGCTGGTCTGTAGGGTTTTGGATGATCGTCTTCTCCCCATCAATAATGTGTTGCTTTAACTGGTGGGACAGCATACCTACAAAGAGGCACCAGAGGACAGTAAGAAACATCAGGCAACATAACCATATACCCAGATCACTCCTGGGCTTTATAGCCTCGGATAAGCATTACATAAGCAAGCTATAAGGATTCACTGGTTTATAAAACAGCCATGTGTTATATTTAGATGCAGGTCTAAATGTGGTTGGGTATCCAGTCTCGCTGGCAAACTGAAGCTACGTTCACACATACAGCGACTCGTAGTGACAAAGCGACCGGGGAACATTCATCTTCAATGAGAATTGGAGACTTCTGGTGGCATGAGCACAGCGAAGGTGTGGGCGTGTCCAGCGATGCGACAAAGTTGAAAAAAGTTTAACTTGCAAGTTTAATGCAAATGTGGAGCGATTTTTTGCATTGACCACCAATGGGAGTAAAGACGGTAGAGCGCACATGATCTGTAGCTTCCTGTGCTCGTTAGCAGAAGGAGCGAGGATCTGAGCCCGACACGTTCGGCTTTCACCGCAGATAGATTGCCATAATGGCAAAGAGAACAGAATGCTTCTCCTTCATCTTGTATGATATGATGCATAAATACACCTGTGAATTTTATATACAAACACTCTCCCTCCAAGATGTTTCATTTTAACAGCAAGAAAATGGATTTGCTATCAAAAGTAGAATGCTGTTTGGACCACCTATGTTACTACGGCAACCGGTAGTAGGAAAACCTACTGGCGTCTTCATAGTACAGCGCCTGGCGACTTGCAGCGATAACAATCGCTGTATGTGTGAGCGTGACGTAAGAATCTGCCAAAGACGAGCGCCTCCAACGTATGATTTGCAGGATACAGTGATTCTACAAACATGCTCACCTTCGATTGGATTGCATTTGAAAGCGTGAGAGATCTTGTTCCACACCTCAGTCACCTGCGTGTTCTTTGGGGAGGTGGTGGTGAGAGGACAGAGACAAACAAAAAGAGCTATATAAATACGACTACATCCTCTGTATACAGACGAGACTTATTTCCAACCCTGTACCTTATTCACGCCAGCTGTCTTTATTCAGTATACACTTTCAGCACTGGTAGTCCTTCGAAATATGAATGACTGGCTGGTCTAACTGGCCTGTAAAGCACATGCACTCACTTGGTTACCAGGTTTTACAAGACGCAGTGCTGCTTCTGCACACAAGTAGGCAGCTTTGATGACATCAGCTTTCCTGCCGGTCACAGGTGCTTCCTGGAACCATTTAAAGCAGAGAGGAAGAAATTCACACATGAGAACATTAATAAGAACACGTACAATAATAATAATAATAATAACCATTTTATACACACCTTACTGGCCCCAACAACAAAGCTATGCGCCACATTGGAGATAAAGCCATCGACATGTACTCCCAGGTCACTGTACACAGAGGACAGGGGAGGGAAAAAAAGAGCCAGAGATAATAATAATAATAATAATAATAATAATAATAAAATTTTAAATAATAAAAAAAAAAGAAGGAGGGGGGAAAAAAAGACAGCATGCAGGACTGAGGTTACCCAAACCACCAATGTTCTGTCATCTGACAATCAACAGGTTAAAACACGCCCTTTAAACCAAACAAAAGTCTCCATCCCATTAGAACAGTGGTATTCAAACTGTGCTGCAGGGGAACTGCTGGAAGGAGAAAGCAGAATAGCTTTTTACATAATCTTTCAAAACCGATTTCTCAAAATATTACTTATGGATGCCTTTAAATATATAAAATAGGCACATGCACTGATATACCTGCAAACCACATACATTTGGCTATAAAAAGTAGTTCACCTGCATGACGGTTATATTCCAGACCTTTGTGTAATTTATGCCAAATTTATGTTTTATGTGCTCATCTAATGGGGTTACATGGCGTATGATATTACATGGGGTGTGGGTGTTCTCCCGAAGAAAAATCTGAATACCACCGTGTTAGAATTAAGATCATGGATGATGAGCAGATTGAAACTCGAACTAATTCATTCCAACACTTACAACAACAAAACTTCATCTTACACATAATTCATAGACAACTGTTTCACAATTTATACAGATGGCAGGAAAAGGTGACGGACAAGCAGCGAGGGATCAGCAAGGAGGACAAGACAAATCAGAGGAGGCAAAATTATGTCATCACTGAGACTAAAACAGTGGGGGAGACTGCATACAAGACAAAATAGTGCAGAGGTTGGGGAGGGAGAAGGGGGGGGGGCAGGGAAGGAAGACGACTAGACACAAGCTTGCAACTTGTCAGAGGGGGAGTTGCCTACATTTTGACCAAGTCTCCGTCTTTAAGCGTGTAGTCAGGGTCGCTCTTCAAGGGAGAGAAGTGGCATACACAGTTATTGACTGACACGCTGGTGGGGAACGCAATGCCTGCAAGAAAACAACCACCAGTCCTCAAAACAAATCCTTCTCTTAATTTAGCAAATGAAGCTTGCAAAGACAAATCAGTTCCTAAAAGGATTAATAGCATTGGTGCATCCCTAATAACCACCTGCTGACCATATGAGGGGTGGATAAATCAGTAGCCCAGGCACCCAGGACAATCTGGCATTGATAGAACAGTTTTTACTAATTAGCGTGTACATGTAGGTATGAGGGGGGAAAAAAGTCCAGTGCATACAAGTCTACTGCTATAAATAACAAGTCACCATACAGTTAAGCATATGAAGACAAAATAAAGATGTGAGCCAGACACAAATATATTTTAGAGTTGTTGAAAGGCGAGAACATTACAGCTTTATTTATTTATTTCGTTTTAATGCCATGTCAGCAACCAGGCTATTCACAAGGCAAACAAAAGGTTCATCAATAAATATTTACAATATTAAATAAGACACTTAAACGGCAAAATCTGTGCAGATGGTACTTAAAAATTAAAAAATAAATAAATTATGCACACACACACACACACACACACACACACACATACACACACATATATATATATATATATATATATATATATATATATTAAACAAGTCTCTGAATAAAAGCGTTGAACACTACAGGTAAGATCCAAAACATTCACCTGCTGACTTTTTGCTTAGTGTACAAACATGACAACTAATTAAAACTTTGTTAGGAGGGGATAAAATAGTCGTTTGTTTCCCTTAGTCTGTATTAAATCAGTCCCTCCAGGATTTTGCGCTCACAGAAATGAATGCAAAATCGAGCAAAAATATTGAAATACTTGAAATATTCGCAGGAGCTTGCAATTTTTCAAAAATTACCACAGATTTGGGCCAAGACGCATCATGTGACATCATCATGAAGCACATTCAGCCAAAGTCCTCTTTGATTCACATGCGTCAAAGATGAGTACAGCTAATATGTCTCATTTAAAAACAAACATCACTGTGAAAGACCGTGGCAAGACAATTTGGAGGAATTGCGATTTTGCCAATTCAAGCGATTTTCTGCAAAAAAAGCACAAAAATAACCTTGGCAACTGCCCCGCAGTTTTTTTTTTTTTTTTTGAAAAAAAAAAAAAAGCTGCAGCAAAATCAAGCATTTTTATCCACAACAATCACACACACAAAAAAAACTTAAAAAAAAAAAAAACTCATGAAATCCTGTACGGACTGATTAATTCACTTAACTATCAAACTAACTCTCAATACTTTATTACATTATAATTATTATATTATATTACAAAGCTACCACTTCTTACCATAAGCAGTTAGGTGTCTGTGCAATCAAATCACGAGACCAGGGCAGCACCTTGCAACTTTTACTTGCTAATAAATGTATGATTTGTCCACCCCTGTGCATATGCATGAAATGCTAAATGAAAACTCTGCCCAAAAGATCAATTCAATCCACTATCCCACTCATGCCTGGTGTCATACACAAGTAATAAGAAGTCCACTTTCGCCCTCTTACCTTTCTTCATGTCCTTCTCCTTCTTGAAGACTTTCCCGGTCTCTGCCATAATATAAGTGTCTCCTTTCTCACACAGACTGAGGACAGACACGCCAGGCTTCGCCGACTCGATGACCACACGCAGTGCCTCTTTAAAAGTGAGACAAAAAAGAGAGAGAAGAATGAAGAGTAAAAATATATGGAAATATGTAGAAGAGGAGATGAGACCAGTCAACATGGCAGGTGATTATACCGAGATGTAGCGCATTGTAACAACCATCTGCTACAGCTGATAGAAATGAGGAAACTATGCAGTGTTTAAGGTGATAAAGTTGAACGCTGTAATATTTTGAAAGGGGCAGCTGTGGTAATTGCAGTACACATGGCAGTCTAACGCTGAAGAGACGGAGGTCAGTTGTCTGAATGATAATATCCGGGTCACAGACACCTGCTGCTTCCCACAGAAACGTTACAAGCTCCGTTCAGCTCGGAGACTCACTGACGAGTTAGTTAGTAAGCATATACTTTCTTAGACTTTTTAAAAGGCAGCTTATTTTAACAGCTAATCCCCTTCTTAAGTTAGTAAGTTATTCGTGTTATTTTAACAACAGGAACTCGGATAAATAACGCCTCCAGCGTAGAGATCCGTACTCTTACTCCTATCACTGAGCTCCAATCAGCAGCCAGTGTGTAAGAACTCGCAGCCAATCACGGCGCAGGAGGCGGGATCTTTCTGAATGTGAGTACGGGAATAAAAACGCGTGCCTTCAGTTAGCTAGTCATGTAACGTTAGCAGAGTCACTAGTACGGTCGTGGTAGTGGTTAATGTTGGATAACTAAATGTTGTAAATGAACATTTTGCGTACGTCCATCCAGGCTAGCAGCCCAAATGTCTACTGTAAGAGTCATAAGCAGTGCATGGGACGTGTTAATGTTAGGCTAAATTAGCGTGTTAGCTATCTGTGACTGGTGGAGGAGAGCTGAGAATTCATTATATAGATCAGCCCTGCTCCCAGGAAGAAGGAAAAAAACAAACAAACAAAAGTTGCAAATATATACAAAACACACCACACGGGTAATGTCTGCATCGCCATTGATCAGTCTTCATTTCCGGTGAAGCTGAGCTGCGTGTTCCTGCTCGGCACATGGCTGAGCTGCTGTACACGCAGGCCGTCACGTTCAGCTTCACCAGCACAGGACACACACAAGCTCATCTCCAGCCTCCTCTAAACAACTTACGGTTAGCAATGTCACCGCCCATCTTATACTTGGTCACAACCAAGTCTTCGGCGATGGTCTGCTCTTGCTGTTCGTCGTCGGACATCTTTGCAGCGGATATCCCAGCGAACCCCAATCCGATGAGTGGAGCAGCAAGATCAGCCAAAGCACCGCGAAGCTCACCGCCACCGCGCTTCGGTCTGTTAGCCCCGCCCAGACCACGCCCATTGCACTGTACGTCACCTAATGACACAGCCCAACCTTCTTCCAAAATACTGGTAGCGGACATGTCCGGTTTTAATGAAGTCGACTAATTTAGATTTTCATTCAGTTTAAGTTTATATTTTTGTATACTATATTTGTTTATACATATATATATGTGTGTGTGTGTGTGTGTATATATATATATATATATATATATATATATATATATATATATATATATATATATATATATATATATTTATATATATAGGTATTAATAAAGTTTATAGTGACAATAAATAACATTAATATAAAATGACACAATGTTGTAAATAAATGCAACTTATAACAATATAATATTTATTTCCGATATATGAAGTACAAACAGATTTCTGACACACTATGTATATACACTGTATGTATGTATAAAATGACATCGCCACAAACTATAGTGTAATAAAAAAGCACTTTTTTAAAAACAAAAACAAAAAAAAAACACAATTACAGAAACAAAAGAAAAACAATACCTGGTTCTGGTGAGCCATACAAAACAGCAAAGCTTTTCAACTGAACATTTCAGTTACAATATGAACAAAATACCAAAATCTTTAAGTGCTTGACATACTGTTGATATGTCAAACCGCTACATAATGGTATGACGATACTACATAGGTATACATCATGTTCTTTTGTATTTACATAAGGTACAAAATTAGTATTAAAAAGCATTCATCCCTGACTCATTGTTAATTTTGTCATGTGATGCAATGCAAGCTGCCATTTTGAGCTTGGAAAAGACTGAATAAACACCTGTAACAAACATACTGATTCATTAAAAAAACAAAACCAATTGCACAGAATCAATACCTGTGTTCATCATTGTAAGTTAAAAATAAAGACTGGTTTGCATCCTGAGGCCGAGTGGCTGTTTAGTAGTGACTGAGGTTCATATGTTTGTACACAATGATCAGTGTACTGGCTGTAAAAATTCATTAACTAGTATCGCAGTTCTTTGCTATGTTTTAACAAAAATTTTTTTTTTAATGAATTCAAAAGTATAGGTATGTGTTTCTGCTTTTGTCATATGTATTGCTGACAGTTTTTTCTTTTCTTTCTTTATTCTATATTTACTAAACCTTTATACTCAGGTTCCATCCTAATTTCACTATTGTATTCTTTATCATTTCATTAACTCTCTCCCATCTTATGTACGCACTGCATTTGCTTTAGAAAACAACCTGCTGTGCCAGTAGTCAGGATTGTCGAAACATCTGTCTGCCCTGTCCTTGCCCTTTCCCCTTCCTTTAACGTATGGCCTGACTCCATGACGGGGCTGCCCCTGTGTCTCATCTTCTTCTCCTGCTTCCTGGAGGTTCTGGTATTCAGCTCCAGAGTTTCCCCCTGCAACCCGAGAGTCCATTTCTTCATATTCACACACCTCTCCTTCTATCATGCCGTGAACCATGAGCGAGCGGCTCAACCTTGGCTGGTGGTTTGTATACTGATACTCTTCCTCTTCGCACTCGTCTTTCTCAAGAGATTTCTTGGAAGAAATATGGCCTCCTTGTCTTACGAGGTCCATTCTGGGGTGAGTGTTTGGTGCCGTGACCCCTGGGCCACTACGAATGTCCATATATTCATATTGAAGATCCTGGTCTAGGTCAGCCTCTGCATATTCAGCTTCACTCGATGGAAGCTCGGCATTGCTACAACTTCTTTCATCCAAGGAGGACTGAGAGAGGCCTCCACTGCTTTCTGTGCCTTCCATAGATAACCTATGATTGGCACTTGGAGGTTTGTGTATGCTGAAATTGCGGTTTGTTAGCTGACAGCAGTTTTGGAACTGGCCTGTGGTGTGTCTGAGGGGGAGGTTTTGATTGTTCATGTATTCATATGCTTCCTCACCACTGTCATGCTCCTCTAAAAGTTCACGTGAATGACCCATAGATAACCTCCCATTAGACGATGTCACACGGGAAGGTACAGAACACATTGTGTCTAAAGAGAAAAGGATGGAAGATGTTGTTAGACATTATTATTATAACTGTACGCCTGACTGTGGTTACCAAATCATTAAAATGAATGGTGAAGCACAGAAGCACAAATGCAACACACAATTATTCTCACTCACCTCTATCTGAACTGTCACCTGGCAATACATATTCATTTTGGTCTTCTTTTCCCTCAGTACACGGAGATGGTGTGTCAGGAATGGGTGTGTCCGGAGGGCCTGATTGGCTGTCCCTCTGAGAAATGTAGGCACTGTCCTCCCGACGTTGGACAGCTCTTAGGCTGCCAGCCAACAGTGCGTCTTCATTCATCTCCAGTTCTACCAGGGTGCCATGCCCCTCTGAACTCCCGGAAATAGTGCGTGTAGAGTTGAGGCGTGAACGCGGTGGCCACACCGTCTACAGCAAAACCAGAAACATTGTGTGTCATATAACATGACTACAGCATACAAAGAAGGCATTTGTTTCGTTCATAGGAGACACTATTCCACATTGAGACATACCTGCATAGAGCCCTCTACACTAGGGGTCATTGGGAGGTAACCAGCAGGAGTGAAACTGGCCTGTGTAAGATAAAAAACGTGGTAATATTAGGAAATGTTAAAGAACACAAGCAAACTGATTTAGGTCACACTAACTCACATGTAATTAAACCATTATGTCAGTTAATTTTTCCAACTTGCTAGCGGTTTGATTTAGTTTTTTTAAAAAATATTTTAGCAAGTGGGTTTCTCACCCTGTTGGTATCCACACGCAATCTAGAGAGACTTCTCGATGGTGTGAGGTACACAGGAGGTGTGGTCATGCCATCTTCCAGTGCCTCATCCTCTTGGTCCTCCAGCCCCACACCCAGAATGTCTACTTGAGTGCCAGGATGATGTGACTCACCAGAGGCAAGGTCAGGAGCAGTGCACTCCCCCTATAAAATTTGAATTTAAAATGTAATAAGCCTGTTATAATTGCTATAGTTACATATATGTAAACATATAAATGTCTATCGTATGAGGTCGTTCATTTGTTCTGTTAGATTACTTTGATTCCTTACTTTGATGACAAGGTACCGGGGTGGGTCTCGAGCCATCCGGCTGAACTCACTGGCTAACTCTTTGAAACTTGGCCGAACATTCTCGTCAATCATCCAGCCTGCCAGGAGAATCAAATATGATAGGTTTTACGGTGATGATTCATTATAAATCAACATTAGAGTCAGTAGCTAAAGCTCCAGACAAATACGTTCTGTAAATAATGGTAATATTTATTACATATATACATTATATACATTATAAAATATGGCATTATCTTGGTATATCCTGGCATATCATATTGGCATTATATTAAAAAAAGTTTTTAAAGATGTTAACCCAATAATAAAATTATTTTATGCACTAATTGTATTAAATGTTAAATCATCTATTTCATATCTAGGTTTCTTGTTTGTTATGCACTAGTTTTCTAGTTCATGTTTATATGGCCTCATGGTATACATTTTTAAAAATCTAGACGCTCTCTTGGGAGTCTAGGTAGTAATGTTGTTACATCTGTAACATGACAAGTGAGACAAGAAGAAACCTGGTCAAGGAAATCATATCTGTCTATATTTTTGGGTCTTGTTACTGTGTGTAATGTTTTATGTATTAGGGCAAACTATCACTTTAAGTACTCAACTCTCTTATAGTCCCAGAGGTGAAGAGATTGAGGGGACTTACATTTGACCATAACCATATAGACCTCAATCGTGCAGATCTGAGGTTGAGACAGACGCTCTCCCTTCTGCAGCAAATCTGGCACTTCCCGTGGTTTCATTGCAGCGTAAGGCTCTGCCCCATATGACATCATCTCCCAGACAGTTACACCTACACAAAAGGGATGATGCCAATAAATGGCACATTAAAAACACATCAGTCTTGCTTTCTGAATGTCTCTCTGGAACTGACACACACACACACACACATGCACTCACCATAGCTCCACACATCACTCTGATGCGTATATTTGCGGAACAAAATACTCTCAAGGGCCATCCACTTGATTGGTGTCTGGTTCACCTTCAATTCGTAGAAACATTTCTTGTTGTCTGGGTAAAACAGGTCAGCAATGCCATAGTCGGCAATTTGGACCATGAAGTCACTCTTGAGAAGGATGTTCCGGGCAGCTAGGTTCCTATGCACAATCCTCTGCTCTTCAAGATAATACATACCCTGAGAGTACAAAGAGGTCCAGAGGAAGAAACACAGAACAGTCAGTTAAGTCTATTTTGACACAAAAAAGTATACATTCACATATACTTACATTGTGGAATATATTTATTTATTATTAAAATATCTTAATGTATGGAGTATTTATTAATATTATTATACCACAACCTTGTTAACTTTTCAAATCTGATTGGTCAAAAGGTGTTGATTAATTTTCTGTAACAGCCCAGCAATAGTGCTGGCTGTAATTTAACCCACAGGTTTATTGTTATTAATCTACTGTAACTATAATAATAAAAATTAAAAACATGTTATTTACCAAACAAAAAATGTACAATCATTGATATGGTGAAGCTTTCTGTGAGGAGACGTTTATTTAACTTTTACGAAAGGGGTCTGCACTGTCCGAGCTTTCTAATGCTCTGCCACAAAAGAGTCCTCAGATCAGAGGAGTTTTTCTGGGTTCTCTGTAACATGACAAGGTGGGTTATTATTTATGTTTTTGTCTTATTAACTTCCAGAGAGAGAAAGGGAGGCTGGGAATGACTGTTTACAACTGCTATAACATAAGAGATAACAGGTACTAAAACTTTTTTGTGATGTTATTGGAAAATAATTCATGTAATGTCAGTTTCTATAGCAGCACATGTTTTTATTCCTTACTCATTAAATAATACTTTACTGCATAGATTATATACATACACATACAAAAATGCCAACACACAGACAGCTCACCTTGGCGATCTGTACACACCAGTTGAGCAGCCTCTGTGGGTTGAGATTGTTCTTCCGCTGCCTGATATGTTCCAGTAAGGACCCCTGTGGCATGTACTGAGTGACCAGCTCCAAACAGGAACCTGGACAGATGCCTAAGAGCCGCACAATGTAGGGGTGGTCCAAACTGCCCATCGTCAACATGTGCTATGAGACACAAGGAATGGCTGTTTGACTGACTGGTTTCTAAGGATCTGAAGAGCCTGTACAATATCTGTATGTTGCTTAATCATTATGTTAGGATATGTCAGGATACACAGTCCCCTGCGAACGTATTGGAAAGGCAAGGCAAAGTGTATTGCTTTTGCTATACACTGAAAACCTTTGGCTTTCAGATCAAATTGACTGATCAGAACTTCAGCTTTCGTTTCCTGATATTTACATTTAGATGTGTTAAACAACAGAATATGGCACCTTTGGTGGCAGACCAGCCAATTTTTAGGTGAGCAAAAGTATATGACCAGATAGTCTTAAAGTGAATTAAAGTAAATGATATATTTAAAGATAAATAAATATTTGGTTGCATATCCCTTGCTTACAATAACTGCATCAAGCCGATGAGCCACTGACTAACTGTCCAATCTAAAAATGTCCACTTTCATGACATTCCAAATTGTAGTATTGGCTATTTGTGCAATGGCTCTGATCAAAATGGTTTGTTTTCTACAATAGAAAGCTCTGTGGTCTCTATGGTCATGTTGGTTTATCCTTTTTAACAATAAATTTAGGCTTCATAGAGCAGACCAAGAATAGACATTACAAGACTTTAACTATTTGAACAATCAATTTAACAGGGCACACCTGGGCCTGTTAGTCACATGTTCTAATATTTTTGATCACTTGAAAAATTGGCAGGTTCAAACAAAAGGTGCCATTTTTAAAAATACATCTAGGTGTAAATATCAGGAAATGAAATTCTGATCTATCGTCTCATAATCATGTTTTGATTTCAAATCCAAATGTCTTCAGTGTAAAGCAAAAACAATCAACATTGGCCTTGCTGTTCCAGTACTTTTGGAGGGGACTGTGTGTGTGTGTGTGTGTGTGTCTTACATCTGTAAGTTCCCGGAAAGTCTGTTGACCAGTGCAATCCTGAATAGTCTTTATTGCCACAGGAATCTTTAATGTGTCTCCTTCTGGAATCCACACACCCTGAGCAAGAGAGAGAAATATTTGTGAAGTGAACAGTAATAAGACTGTGTGATATTAGCTGTATTATATTAAACACTGAAGGGTATTAGACTCTTTTATTTTGGTGTATATACCTTGTGGACAGTACCAAACACTCCTGTACCCAGCGGTTTGAGCTTTCGGAGTTCAGACGGTTTCAGAATGCGAGTGTGAACTTTTGTCCCTTTCTCCCCAGGATCCAATGGCTCAAAACTCTACAGAAATGAAAAAGACGATGATCATATAATTGTACTTATGTATTTAATTGCAAAACTCTCCTCAACAAGATCTATACAACATGGCGTTTATGTAAAACAGCCAATGTGATGCAAACAGCAAATGGATTTCAGCATACAACCAAAGTACAACAAACCAATGGCAGTGGAAGCGGCTGAGATCAAAGATATGTTGTTGTTTTTGTTTTTACGTTGTTGTTTTTTTCAATTCTCGTGGTATTTTTTGGTTTCAGCCCGATTTACAGTATCCCTAGAAATGTGTAAAAATTACTCAGCATTTTTGTGTCTACAATGTTGTTTTACCAGTCATGCTGTTTTGCTTGATGTAAGCACAGGTTAAGAATGTTAGTTATGCTGTGAAGTCTGCCACTGACATTTTATCTCTTAGATAAATGTTAAAAAAACATATACTGTGCCCTCCACTAATATTGGCACCCTTGGTAACTATTAGCAAAGAAGGCTGTGAAAAATGGTCTTTGTTGCTTAAGTTTTTGATCTTTTGTTCGAAAAATTCACAAAAATACTCTGCTCTCATAAAACAATTACAAACAAAACACAGGTTTATCCAAAAAAAAAATTCTTGGTTAAATATAGGTGTGCAACAATTATTGGCACCCTTTTAGTCAATACTTTGTGCTACCTCCATTTGCCAAGATAACAGCTCTGAGTCTTCTCCTATAATGCCTGATGAGGTTGGAGAACACATGACGAGGGATCGGAGACCATTGCTCCATACAGAATCTCTCCAGATCCTTCAAATTTTGAAGTCCACGCTGGTGGACTCTCCTCTTCAGTTCACCCCACAGGTTTTCTATGGGTTTCAAGTCAGGGGACTGGGATGACCATGGCAGGACCTTGATTTTGTGGTCAGTAAACCATTTTTGTGTTGATTTTGTTGTATGTTTTGGATCATTGTCCTGCTGGAAGATCCAACCACGGCCCATTGTAAGCTTTCTGGCAGAGGCAGTCAGGTTTTCATTTAATATCTGTTGATATTTGATAGAGTCCATGATGCCATGTATCCTAAAAAATGTCCAGGTCCTCTGGCAGAAAAACAGTCCCAAAACATTAAAGAGCCACCACCATATTTAACAGTGGGGATGAGGTACTTTTCCATATGGCTACCTCTCTGTGCATACCAAAACCACCTCTATTTTGGTTTCATCTGACCATAGAAACCGATCCCACTTGAAATTCCAGTAGTGTCTGGCAAACTGAAGACACTTGAGCAATTGTTCGATATCCATGAGAGCAGAGTATTTTTGCAAATTTTTTAAACAAAAGATCAAACGGTTAAACAATAAAGACAATTTTCACAGCCTCTTTTGATCATATTTACCAAGGGTGCCAAGATTAGTGGAGGGCACTGCACAAACCTCTCCACTCTCGAGATATCTCCTCATGGCACGTTTGCGTCGGATGGCCAGACTGCGGCGATATAGAGCAGCCATCACAAACACAAAGAATCCCACCAGCACACAAGCTATAGCACCCAAGACAATGGCAATCACTGGCAACCTGTGTACACACACACACACACACACACACACCAGTGTTAAAGATTATTAATCCTAACTAAATATACAATACAAAAACATAATGTAATGGTGCTTTTGACCAGCAGAGGGAGACACACACCCAGATGAAGCTCTCTTGGGGGATTCCACACAGTCTCTCAAACTTGGTCCAGAGCATCTGAAACCCAAAAAATTAAAAATTAATCTGCTGAATTGAAGTAAGCCTATCCTATTTAGTTTTAAACCATTACTCTTTGTGGTGAAAAGATAAGATGTTCTAAAGTCGTTATTATGTCATGGATGTAATATAAGGTATCTGTGTATCATGTATTAAAGGAAGTGTACTCCAATGTTTTCAACCTAAAAGTTATGAGGAACTGAGAAAAGAACAGAAAACCTGTTTGATTAGTTATGACGTGTGTATATTGTTACGTTTAAAAACACTTTAATTAAATCTTCGGTCAAAGATATTTGTAAATTAATCTCTAGATCTGTATAATTTCCTTTCATAGATGTGATTAATTTTTGTTTATGCTGACATAGTTAGTCTCCACCTAATTGCTCATGGATAGCTCAAACCCTCAGGAAACCGACTGGCTTTTTATGTACCCTGGGTAAACCCTGGGGGTTTCACACTCTTAATTTGACATTTACTTTGATGAACAAAAAACATAACGCTATAACTATGACTAAGTCCACATATGCAATTTTGTGAGATCAGTGTGGATTTTATATAGGGCATTCCAAATATCTATGTCAACATTATTCCATGCATGGGACAAAACTCTAGTTGCCTTAACTACCACAAAAAACTTGTAATTAAGGCATAGACACAGATCAAAAACCAGGAAATGACAAGAAACAGGAACACAGAATTGGAAACCAGAAACATGGTAAAAACACGGCTCGAAGACAAAGAGACAAAGAAACAGAAGGGCTTAAATAGATAAACTGATCAGAAACTAATACAAAACCATCAATACACTATAGGGAAATAAACCAGTGACATGGCAGGGGCAGAGACAGGACTACAATCAAAACAAAACACACGTGAGAGGAGATCAAATCAAAACAAAAGACATGGAAGCATGTTCACGCTAAGGGGGAATTACATGACAACAAGCCTATCAAGTCAGCATCAGCAAAGAACAGTCATGTGAAGAGGAAACTCAAAAATATGTATCTGTGGTAGATGGTTAGCCCCCCCCCCCCCATTTCACTATAATTCACACTATGAACTCACCCGCGAGTGCAGTTGGCATGACAGGACTGGCATTTTCTTTGGGTGTCGTGGAATTTATAAACGACAACCCGTTTTTCTCCCATAACTCCTTCTGGGCATGAAGAGACACAGTGTGGCCCATCTTGCAGACTCGCACACACTTCACACTGATCTGCCCCCTAGAGTACAACACAGAGAGAGAGAGAGAGAGAAAGAGAGAGAGAGAGATTACTTTGAATGCTTTGAAACGCCTACAAATCAACTTGTGTCACAGTCCATTAAAATGTCTATTTATTTATTTATTTATTTCTACAGTTTTACAGTGCTGCATGATTGGGAGAAAAGTGAGAAATGCAAGAAAACAAGGAGTGTGTCAAAAAACAGTATAGAGGTCACAGTACCGGTCCTCTGCAGGTGTGTCTGTTCTCCTGCACCGCACACTCGGAGTGACATGGCATACACTCTCCATTTGGCCCGGCAAACTCCCTCTTTGCCCTGTCATTAGAAATGCATATGTCTCCATATGTTGCACAGCCCAGCAAAGCACTGTTGTGATAGTATATGTACAGTGGTTGGACACTGACGAATGATTTACTGTGGTTACATATAGCTATAACCACATTAAACTATAACTTGAACTTCAGTAATTGGTTATAATTTGGTTCTTGTGTGCATGTTGAGAAAAAAAATAAACTTTAGCCCATAATAAGACAGTTCAAACAAACTACACACACACACACACACACACACACACACAAAAGACTAACCCTTCTAAGAAGTTGCAGTGTGGCACACAGGTTCCTTTTCTGCTGTAATTCTTACAAGAGAGACACTGGTCTGGCCCTGGACCCCAACAGCCATCGGACGAACACAGTGGATCACACACACGGCCCTCCTTGACTGTTTATCAGCAACATACACACACACACACACAGGTGCTACTGTTACTGTCTGATAACTTTTAACACATCTTTGAGACTAGTATGCATCACAGTATGTGAGTAGTTTTTACCAATTATATTATAGACATTATTTGGGTAAAGAACAGATGTGGATTTTCCCTTATCTAAATAAAACTCTAAGGTTGTCAGCTCATTGTTAGATTTTTTGCCATTCTGGGGACTGTGTGTTTGGTGTATCATCATGAAAAATGCAGGTTAAAATGAGCCCCAGCAGAGCAATATTTATGTGTTGTCTAGCTGGATCTATTCAAGAGTAGATACATGCACACACACTTACTACACTCGTCTTGAAGCTGGTTATCTCTGATGTCAAGGGCTTTCCGCTGGCGCTGGGGACGTTGGCCGAACAGGCGCGTCCAGTTTACGGTATAGTGGTAGCACAGCTGCGAATTCTGTGCTATATAGATGCCACCATAATTGATCCTCTTCAGAGAGCGCAGACCCAACGATTTCAGTGTAGGTAGTCTCATCACCAGCAGAGAGTAGCCCCTAGTGACAAAAACAAGGGTTTTTTTTTCCAGGAGATTGCCTTTTATCTGTATTAGGCTTTATGATTCAAAATCACAGATAAAGACCCCTTGGTTTTCCACCACCCACTGGCTTTGGACCGTCACCAAGAAGCAACCATGAAAGCAGTATGAGCACATCAGTGAGATATAGAAGGCACATCCCAAGTATGGAAATGTACCATTTACCTTACAACAGGATTTTATTTAAAACTCCCAATGGTATTTGTATTGAAGTTGATCAAACTGAAATGTGTGCACTACAATCAAACATGCATCCAAATCCTCTGAAAGCAGTGAAATAACCCGGTGAAAACCATGCATTGTAATCGAAACGGGAACCAGATAGTGACAAAGAGAATATAATCCAGTCATTTGGTCACCCATGGAAACACACACAAGTTTAAGGTTTCTGCTTGATCAGGCAGGAGGTGAAGAAAGTTAGTCAGGTCAAGGAATCCTACCTCGTCTTCCTCACTCCTCTGACAGGGGAAGAAGGGACAAATTAAAAGTGGAGTAGAGAGAGATGAAGTAGAAGGAGAAAGGTAGACAGGGTAGACATTTAGGATGTGAAACACATGAAACAATGATAATATTTCTAAAAGACTATACTGTATCTACTTTGCTATCGGTCAACACTATAAGAAAAATCAATCCTGTCATGTTATACACACACACATATATATATTACTATATATATTATATTATTTCCAAAATAACTTGCTTGTAGTGATACACGCTTACATTAATGTATTATATTTGAAGAGCATTGCTTGAAAACAGTTCATTATATTGATCAGTGGTTAATGTTTTACAAACTCCTAATTTAAAACAAATGATTCTGCTAATCAAGCCTTTATGATAATCGGGTAGCAATAAAATGCAAAAACAATGGTAAGAAATATATCACTGTCTATTATCACTTGAAAAAATGTTTACTGTTATGGTTCACGTTGGCAGTTAATGTTGCTTCCAAATGGTTTTCCATATAAAAATACAGGGCTAATATGTACCCACACAGATCAAGAACACAGGTGTGGTGCAACACATGAAGGCCATCTCTTACTTGTAATTATTTCGGCCTTGTATCGTTGATAGATTGGAGAACACTGACAAATCTTCCATCTCTTCAGGCCATGACAGAATGCTCAGAAAATCTGGCAAGTGAACAAATGATTGTCATGCGTTGCAGACTAGCAACAGTGCAAGAAATGCATGCACTTATCAGACAGATGGACACACGGAAACAGACAAACCTGTGATTTCTCTAACAGTGTTGAAGATTTTGAGCTTCTTGGGGTCAAGAGCTGAGATGTTGTTATATGGATCACTGTAAATCATAGACAGCTGGTTACAGACACGCATTCCTGCATATCTCATCATACGGCATTTATGTTTGTGCAGTTAAAAATCATGACAGTGGTCTTCTGAAGTTGGCCTGCCAACCTTTGGCACCACTTACCCTTTAATGCCTGTGATGAGGAAATGGAGGCTGCCTTGAATTTTAGTGCAGTTTATGAAACTGTCTATGTTCTGAGAGTCCACTGTCTGCCTGGTGGGTGAGCCAGTACCTTCACACACTTTAGAAAGAGAGAGAGAGAGAGAGAGAGAGAGAGAAAGAGAGAGATTGAGAGTTAAAAGGCGAGCGAGAGTGAGGGAGAGATTGAGAGCAAACAAGTGAGCGAGACAGAGAGAAAGAGAGAAAGAGAGAGAGAGAGAGCGAGAGAGAGAGCTCATTGAATTGAATGGAGATGAACTTATATACGAGGTCATGAACTTGAAAAAGCCTGTGAGATTGCATTGAGCTGTCTCTGTGGTGTGAATAGGTTCACTGTTTGCTGTTGGTGGGTGTGGGTATATGTGAATGCATGTGTGTGTGTGTGTGTGTGTGTGTGTGTGTGTGTGAGAGAGTGAGTGAGTGAGTGTGTGTGTGTGTGGGTACGTGCATGCGTGCATGCGTGTGTGTGTGTGTGTGTGTGTGTATGTATGTGTGTTTTGTATGCTACCTTTTGGACAAAGGCCACCACATGGTTCACACCTTTTCACTCCTTTCTTGTCCACCTCTGTTTTATCCGGAGGGCAGTTGCTAACACATGAACATCCGTCTACCACAAAGTTAGCTAAAAGAGATTGAGAAAGACAGAACAGGTACCTTCAGGTCATCAAAACATTACCTTTAGGTCATTATGTTCTATAGTTTTTACACCTTTTCCTGATCCCTGACTAAAATTACTACTACTTATAATAATAATAATAATAATAATAATAATAATAATAATACATGTAAACATGTTTATCATATGATAAATATGTTTATTGTCATTTTTTATTTATCAATTGATCAACTATTTTTCATCATGAATTTATTTATTTTAACTCCTTTTTAAATGATCAAATTATGGATTAATTTAGCTCTTGTTTTAGGTACCTGTCCATCAATTTGCACACCTCTTTTTTTATTAACTCATTTGCTAAAAAATTTATCAACTGATCATGGTAATTAATTGGTGATTGCACTTCAGTGGCAAAAACATCATCCTCCCTGATAACTCTGAGTACTTTGATTATATATATATATATATATATATATATATATATATATATATATATATATATAAATAAAATCAAACAAACATTTGGACAATGAAAAGGTTTCTTTTACATAGGTGAAATGAAGAGGATTGTAACAGTACTTACGGGGGCACTGGGCTACACAGACCGAGCCATACTGATATTTCTCATTTGGGTTCGGCTCCAGTTTAAACGTCATTTTATTGTATATCACACCCTGAGGACACTGAGGCACGCAGGAGCCAGTGTCGTTGAAATTCCTGCAGGCCTACACGTGTACACGTACAGACACACATGAAGAAATATTTTTCAGTAATTATTCATAAACCTTGTACTTTTACAAGCACTTCATTAGCCAGCTGAGGTGTGTGGGGCAGTGAAAACAGTGCAGTTATCTCACATAACTGATTTAAAAAGCACTTGTTTATAAGCTACAGGTTTACAAAGTGTTGTTTCAATGCCATAGATATAAACATGATGAGTGTGTGCATGAGTGCGTTTGAGCTTACAAAGCAGTCGGTGTCCTGTGACCCCGTGCAGCCTCCTGCACACTCGATGTGGCAACATTCACTGGGGCTTCGGCCAAAACAGCGGCCATTACATTGAGGTGCACACACCAGTTTAGTCACTGTGAGAGATAAAGAGAATGTAAATGTGTGTTACACAGAGAGACAGATACACATACTGAGAGATGACAGAACAGAGCTAGAAGCCTTCTGTGTATGTGCGTGTGAGAGAGAGAGAGAGAGAGAGAGAGAGAGAGAGAAAGAGAGAAAGAGAGAGGAAGTGGAGAAGTTAAAACTCACAAGTCTGACAGCTGTCTCTGCCTGGACCCCAGCATTGTCCATCACAAGATTCATGACATGGAACTAAACAGGAAAACAGAATCAACAAAAGGAACTGGTCATTAAAATTCCATGTCTGGATATGAATATGATACTGTATGTTAACCTCTATTTTACTGATCATGGCACACGCAGAAAAAAGCACATACGATCGCAGCATTATACAGGCAGTAGTAGATATAAAAAACAAAATGCAGATAGTAGTAGGATTCAACTTAATAAATGAATACATTATCGAGTGGTGTAGCTAGGAAGCCTGCTGTGATATCAAATCAGGTCCTCTTAATCCCTTTAAATAGTGAATGTGTGTCAGTTGTTCAGTTATTATTATAAATTTTTTTAAAAATGGTAGACAATTAGGTTTCGCGCTGACAGAAGGTACAAGGAATGAATTTACTGCATTCCTGTGTGCTCATGTGTGTGGAACATGTTCATACTGACATGTATGAACCTTTAGGACAGAATTTACTGTATGGCTGATTTACAATTAGGACCACACCTCTTGCTGGTTCTTATTTGTTATTGATAATAAAATTTGGTCAGCTGTATTTAGTTAGTATTTGGAGGAAGTGGCCTATTTATATTGAAGTGGGGTGACATAAAGAGTGCATATCTACACAATGAAGTGGTACTGAAATTTTAAGCTTTGATTTGAATTGAGGAAAATACCATTTTGACATTATTTGCTAGGAAATGTATCTCAAGAGTGAGGATGTAGAAGAAATGTTGGACTAAAGTAAGTTGCAAACAATGACTGTCACACAACACTATGCAAATCAGTGCTGACGCAATTATTTCTGACCCTGTAATAGGGAACTGAGTGCCTACGGGCAAAAAATGGTTAATTCCTATCCAAATTAGCAATACAGCAAACGTATGTAATGTTTTCATTGGCATGAAGGTCATTTTATAATTTAAATGATACCAGTTAATGCGCTCTTATGTTGCTATGACATGATTGTGCTGTATGCAGCTTTAAATGTCACTTACGCTCTGGTCCGTTGTCCTGAATGATGACCTCAGCTCCGCTGTCCTTTACAATATCCAGCCAGTTGACCTGTGGTGCATAGCTCAGGAACTCATTCTTGATGATCTGTACGCCCCCTTCCAAAATTTCTATGCACACATGACAGAAATGTGAAAAACACATCCAGCACATTTACACGTATTAAACACTATAATTGCTAGGGGTATGCTCCTGTTTTTAGCACACTAAACAACCTGCTAATCTATGACAGCACCCCTAGGTATGACAATTGTAAAGCTCGCTATGAGACTACCAGACTTTGTTTGGCTTAATCACAGACAGTGATGTCATTATTCAGGGAAGAGGTCAACTAACTAATAGATCAGTGCTCAGAATAACCTGATCCTTCACATCAGCCAAAGCAATGAAGCGATATCCTTCCAGTAAAAGAGGACACATGTATCTACAACAATCAAACAGAACAGGTGACAATTGTTTTCTCAGAAGACACATCACATACGATCTAGACACTGCACAATCCTACACTCTGGAAACAAAGCTCGACATTTTAGTCTGTAAACGTGGAATGGAATGTTGTGCAATCTTGTGTTGGGTAGCGACAATATCAATTACCCCTTGTACCCAGTTGTGTAAGTTCAACCTGGTCACAAAATTGTAACAATGGGTAGCACTGTGTAACAATGTCTATCAAATGTAACAATTCTCAAATTGTAAAATTTACACACAAAAAAACAAAAACAAACTACAACTGCAGCTTCTTATGCAAGTCTGCACTGCATTATACAATTGCAATGCAGTTGACTTGAAAGATGAAATGAAAAGAAAAGGGCAAGAGTTACTCTAAATGAACTAGGATCACTTTGCAGGACAAAATGTCATTTTAGACAAGCTGGTGCAATGCAGAGCGAAGAAAAAAATATCTATTCTATTGTCCATTTCATCATTATGAAGTGATGAACACAGTGCATTACTTCATCAGGTCACACACACACACACACACACACACACACACACACACATCAGCAGGATGCACTATACTGGTACCTCCAGGTACAGCTATGCACTCACACTCACAAACGTACACACATATTTAACAGAAGCCATCCTTGTGGCAGTAGACTGAGTGGAGCAGGTATGGGCTTGAACCTGAAACTATCTCTGTGACAGTTAACAGTCACACTGTAAATACACACCTACTGTAGAACTTAAAAATGAGCTATACATTACATTATAGGTCAGATTTCAGAGTAAACAGGAAAACTGGAATTTCCTGTAGTATGTGGTTTGGTTCAGAGGTGTTTGTGGCATGTGAAGGCATTCAGGGTCCAACCCAGAACAATGCAGGGGCATCCAGATGAATCTTGGAAAATTTCTATTACTCTATTTTCAAAAGGAGAGTCTGTATACATTTTGCATAGTTATATTTTTGCACTTGTTCATTCAGCGTTTTATGAATACCCCAGATTTAATCCACACTCAGCATTTACTATGCCTTTTGTTCAAATTAAACTCTGCCTTTTCTTTCTCTACATCTGTTCCTCTTTCTTCATTATTAAGTGTTATTGCTCTTTTTCTTTTGCTCTCAGTGTTCTTTTGGGTGGCATTGTGGTGAAGTGTTGCTGCCTCACAGCTCCAGGGTGCCTGACTTGATCCCGAGCTCAGGTTACTTTCTGTGCATTTCACATGTTTTTGAAAACTCTATATTTGAGCTTTTTTCTGTAAATGACCTCATTTTAGTGGTTAGCACATTCGCCTCACACCTCCAGGGTTGGGGGTTCGATTCCCACCGTGGCCCTGTGTGTGCGGAGTTTGCATGTTCTCCCCGTGCTGCGGGGGTTTCCTCCGGGTACTCCGGTTTCCTCCCCCAGTCCAAAGACATGCATGGCAGGTTGATTCGTAGTGTATGAATGGGTGTGTGAATGTGTATATAAGGATTGGCACCCTGTCCAGGGTGTACCCCGCTTTGTGCTCGATGCTCCTTGGGATAGGCTCCAGGTTCCCCCGTGACCCTAAGCGGTATAGAAGATGGATGGATGGATGGATGGATGGATATTATTGAATGTTTATTGAATTTAGAAATGTAAAAAAAAAAAATTGGAACAATTGAAGACCTAATCTAATTGGAAAAGGCCAAAATCTTTATCACTCTATTTGGGTCCATGTAGCACACACCATACAGTCATGTGAAATTGTTGGCTTTTTTGACATATTTGGACAAGCAAACATTTGATCCTCTTTGAAACAGTGCCTATTAATAAACGCGATACACTCTGTCAAATGACACATAAAATGTACATTTTGTATTAAGTTTCACAAGTTTAATGAACAAAAAAACAGATCAGTCACATGGAAAAAGTAAGTACACCCCTACATTTATCACACTTTCAAATCCATAAAATTAGAATCAGATGTTGAAGATTGGGTGCCAGTGATCAGAACCTGCTTAGGGAGTGCAGGTGGAACCTGCCTTATTTATACTCCTCTCATATCTAGTGTCTGGTGTTCCCTTTGTTATTGAGGTGTGTGGTGTCATCATGCCAAGATCTAAAGAGTTCTGTAAGGCCTTCAGAAAACAGGTTGTGGATGCTTATGAGTCTGGCAAGGGATTTAAAAAGATCTTCAAATTATTTGAAATACATCATTCCACAGTAAGGAAAATAATCTACAAGTGATGCAGATTTCCAACAACTGCCAATTTGTCCAGCACACTTGCAAATCCACCAAGGAATGGCTCAAAAAGAAAAAATGGAGGGTTATGGAATGGCCGGGTCAAAGCCCGGATTTGAATCCCATTGAAATGTTGTGGGGGGATTTGAAATGGGCAGTACATGCAAGAAAAACCCTCAAACATCTTGCAACTGAAAGAATCTTGCATGGAAGAGTGGTCATAAATTCCAAAAATTGTGGACAATTATGCAAAACGCCTACAGGAAGTGATTTCTGCTAAAGGTGGCAATACTATCTTCTGAGGCCAAGGGTACACTTACTTTTTCCACAGAAGAATATCACATCTATTGATATTTCTGTTGAATAAATGATTGAAAAAGCTCATTTTCCTTGTGGTTTTGTTCAAGTATATCAACTTCAAATGTTTGCTTGTCCAAATATGTCACAAAAGCCAGCAATTTCCATAGGGTGTATTTATTTTTTCACATGCCTGTATTTGTGTTTAGATTTAGAATTCTTTATTTATTTGCCATTCTATAACATTTTAGTCAGTGGAAATGTATTGACTCATCTTCAATAGCCACTTTATCCTGGTCAGGGTTGCCGTAGATCTGGGAATACACCCTGGACGGGACAAACTATATATATATATATATATATATATATATATATATATATATATATATATATATATATATATATATATAGTGTCTAGGTTTCCAGGTGAAAGAAATAAAAGAGTATTGTTTACTACAGATTTCTTTTCAGAGATCGTTTAGAGTCAGGCTAAAGTTATTGCATTTAATAATGTAAGGATAAAGTGTAGAAAAACAAAAAAATATCTTTTAAGAAATTTGTCTTGAAATAGAATTACTCACAATATAACCAGATACACAACAATGTAAAAAAGTTTTTGATAACCTTGGTTGTTTTTATGAACTCTTTGCAATTACAGAATCCAGATGAGCAGGGTTATGTAATGGAACTCCTAATGAGTCTGTTGGGCGGGTTGTCCAGAGTTAAGATACACACTTAAATGCCTCTGTTGACCTACATACCTCTACTTAGAGCCACGCCTGTCGCCAGGTAGACAGATGTGGGGGGATGTAGTAGTCGCAAAATGTGTGTTGGGTCACAGAAAGAATAAGTACACTGATAGAGGTCTGTATTTGTGTGTGTTTGTGTGTGTTTGTGTGTGTGTGTGTGTGTGAGTGAAAGAGAGATAGCGTCTGTGTATACCTGTCAGATGTGTAAGGCCAAGCTCCTTTATCCCGTAACCTCCATCCTTCTGGTAGTTTAGTAAGACAGAAAGAGCAAAGCGCCCTTCATACAGTGACGTTCCTCTGATCACACGTAGCTGCTCCAAAGGTAGGTATTGAAACTGGTTTATAGCTATTAGAACGTAACCTGTAACCTCACGAATAGACTAGAGAGAGAGAGAGAGAGAGCGAGAGAGAGAGAGAGAGAGAGGGAGAAATAGAACCATTACGATTAGAGAAACATTTCTAATTGTAGTTATTAGTGTGTTTTGCTGTAAGCCTCTTCCATCATCTTACAGAAGGAACTCTTATGACCAAGCACAAGTTTCAGGCAACATGACTAGGTTACATGATGTTGATGAACGAGACATGATGAAAGAATCAGCTCACCATTGAACGACCATTGAGTTTGTGGTACATACTCACCACACACACACACACACACACACACACACACACACACATACATATATCCATATTTTTCATATTTAAATATTTTCATGGTTGCTTAAAACTATAGCCAGGCTATAACCTACAACAAGTGCTCTAAAAAAAATTGTGCATTGCCGTGTCTAATCTATGTACAGCAGGCCGTACAGGATTTCACAAGGTTTTTTTATGAGATTGATTGCCAAAAATGCTTGATAATACTGCGACTATTTTCCAAATTTGTGATGCAATTTGTGGAGTTTTTTTTGTGCTTTTTTTATGGAAAACCACTTATACTGGAAAAATTGCATGAAATTGTTTTGTACGGATTTTCACAGTGATGTCTGTTGGTTAATGAGACCTTTTAGCTGTATTCATGTTCGACGCACGTGATTGGAAGGTGGCTTTGGCTGAATGCGCGTTGTGATGATGTCACATGATGCATCTTGGCCCAAATCTGCAAAACATCTCTGGTAATTTAGAAAAATTGCAAGCTCCTGTGAATATTGCGGCGTTTCCTTGAATTTGCTTTAATTTCTGCGATCGCAAATTCGCTCAATCCTGGAGGGACTGGTACAGTATATGCAACATGTACATTTACAGCTACATATTATGTTGTTTACTTGACTGGTAAATGTTAGGGCTTAGTTCTCACGAAGAAACGTTAAGAAAATGATCTTCCTGTAATATATCCGAGGTGTGTCTGACACACACTCAAACACACACACGCACACACACACACACACACACACAAACACACACACAGACACATACACACAAACTTCTCCTACTTTCAGGAAAGAGAAATCACGGTAGTGTTCCATGTGAGTGATTTCAAGGTTGCTCATGACGATCTGGCAGCCGGTGTACATCTCCTTCATCTGCTGGTACTGCAGGTCTGAATTTCCTGTCATACTCAACATGTTCTGAGTGCCTGAACACATGGCTGCAGAGAGAGAGAGAGAGAGAGCGAGAGAGAGAGAGAGAGAGAGAGAGAGAGAGAGAGAGAGACACACACACACAAAGAGAGAAGACTCTATTAGCATGGACATCTAAGATGATAGCACTAGAGCAAGTGAGAGACACAGAGAAAGAGAGAGCGCGAGAGAGAGAGAGAGAGAGAGAGAGAGAGAAACTGAAGAGGCTTTCTACTTTGCCATTCAAATGTATATTTTCATAGAAATTCAATGCGGATCAAATAAGCTACTAACAGGAAGAAAGCACTTGGTACTGCTGGTCTTGATTTGAGCTTTGCTGCTTTTACAGAAATTACAAGCAGCAGTTTTCCAGGAACAAACTCAATATATAAATCATATGATAAAAAAAACTGCTTAAACATTAGACCCTAACACACCTAACCGTGGCTGCGGAAACTCACACACTGTTCCCAAAGCACAAAGCACCCATAATCTGCATTTCATGTGAACAAACTCAGACAGACTCAGCTCAGCAAAACAGACTTTTTTGAATTCTGGAATAAAATTAACTATTTTTTTAAAGAAATACACAGATGCAGACACTTTTCATTGACTACGTTTACATGGACAGCAGTAATCTAATTATTGACCTTACTCTGATTAAGATAATAATGTGATTAAGGTGTTTACATGAGTCGCTTTTAGAATACTCCTGTCATGTTCCCGTCTTACATGTTTTAGAACATAATTAGATTAACAGCCCGCGTCATTACGTCACCGCGCCACACCATCCGACGTCCCTCCAGAATTTCATGTATCAACATACAGTTCGTCTTCGTTATGGTACCGTATACAGTTTTGGGTGTTTTTATTTTTTTTTTACGAACGCTTTAAGTGCAGTTAATTATTTGTCATGCTGTACGGGCTAATAGACAACTGCTTGAAGCGGTGGGTGTGTCCCAAATCGCGTAGTTACCGTCTATATAGTAGCCGAGATACATGTATTTTTCCCCACTACAGGCCTATAGTAGGAAAGTATGCGATTTGGGACACAGCCGAACTCTCTTGTTTGCCGTAAAACGTAAAACTGCCGTGTGTGATTGTGTCCTGTTGCAAAATGCGGTGAAAACTCACACATGATTCTCATAATGTGATTAAGGTGTTTACATGTCACTACTACACGTCCATAATGCGACTAAAACAGGAGTACTCCACCTGTCTTAATTATATTATTGCTTACTTCGATTATGACCTTAATTAGATTAAGGTAAGTAAAAATTGCTGTTTACATGCTAGTTTCTTAATTAGAGTATGGTCTTAATCGGATTAAGAGTGGATTATTGTTGTCCATGTAAACGCAGCTATTGTTATTGTACTGTATACTCCTCTATCCAGATGTATTAATTTATTTCATTTATTTACATAAAATCAAGCTATCTAACAGGCCATGGGTGGTTTAGAAAAAGCACCAGATAATTAGGATTAAATAAATATATAAATGAATAATCAAACATAGAAACATTCCGTATCACAATGTAAAATGTAAATTTGACTGCAGTGATTAAAAATATATTAACCAATATATTATAACCAAAATATTCTTGGTTAAGAATAAAGATAATCTGTATACAGTTAACTTAAACATTTCATCCCAACTAAAACACTTATTTCATATTCAGAACATATTCATACTGAAGATGTAGATCGATTATATTTGCAGTTTAACTGTTAAACACAGCAAACATATCAGTGCAGATATGGAATTAATCAGATTAAAAATTGCTGTATTTGTTACATTGTTATACCCAGTTTGCAATCTTTAAAATATTATCTTTAATATATAAATATAAACATTGTATGGGGGCTAAACACACCCACTGGTGACTCAATTACTCACTAATGCATGACAATGTTATCTCTGAGTCTTGCTTACAGAGGTCTCTGTGTGTGTGTGTGTGAGTGTGTGTGTGCATTCGTGCATGTCCTGAAGAGAAAAAACACAATACAACCATTCTAAAAGAGCGCGAATACAAGTATAGAAACCCGCCCAAATGTCCTCCACATCTCGCGCTCCTAATCTCTCTCTTTCTCTCTTTCTCTCTCTCTACTTAACATTAGCTCTATTTCCCAGTCAAGAATACACCGTTCGGTAATCCACAGTTGGTGTACATGCACTAATACACAAACAGAGCAAAATAACCTA
This sequence comes from Ictalurus furcatus, assembly GCF_023375685.1. NCBI lineage: Eukaryota > Metazoa > Chordata > Actinopteri > Siluriformes > Ictaluridae > Ictalurus > Ictalurus furcatus. The sequence continues at coordinate 22,174,793 of NC_071265.1, read as the reverse complement.
ACACAGAGAGAGAGAGAGAGAGAGAGAGATCAGGAATAAGAAAGGAATAATAAAGTAAAAAGGCACAAACAAGTTGAATAAAACAGGAATGATAACAGTGGTAAACAGAAACTTGGCATCAATCCAAAACAGATTAACACACAAACACACACAAGCACAGACACTTCACTTGATAACTTTGTTTTGCACTCAGGAGACACAGTTCACAGGTCACTCTGTTCCTAGGGCAAGAATAGGTGTGGTCAAATAACTCCTGATTTATCAGGTATGCGTTTGTGTGTGCGTGTGTGCGTGTGTGTGTACGCATATGTGTGCGTGTGTGTACGCATATGTGTGTGTGTATGTGTGTGTTTTTCTACATGCATGCATTCTTGCTTAGGCGTGTGTGTGTGTTTGCTGTAACTGGGTTCAGGTGCATGTCGTTTTAATAGCTGACGCGGTCTTTTTCTGATCTGCATATGTTGCTGCTGACAGAAAAAAATGCACAAGAACCACACCATCCGATTTAACCCCTTAAAATCTGCAGAGCTGCAGGCGGGTTCACTCCACACTCCTGAATTTTGTAGCTACATACCTTTTCTATTAGTTAAAAAATTCAACCAAGTAAATGTCAACCGATTTCAGTCGGATTTACTTTGAACTGCACTCTGTGTGCATGTAAAAGTGTTCAAGCTGCACTGCAGGTGCTGTGAAATCTGTTTATCTCCGTTAGGCTGGGTCAGCCAGACCTCCCCCCACCCACACACCCACACACTTTACTACATACCTGGACATTATTTTAATTCTGCCAAGTGCTTGTGGAATTAATTCAAAATATGTGAGAAAATGTTTAAAAATTAGGAAAAGAGCAAGCATCTGGGTGAATTCAGATAAACAAGCACATGGATCCTACAACAAATAGAGAAAGTAATAGTGTTCAATGTGGTTATGTGAAAAGGCTGTTTGTTTTTATTTTTACAATGACCTTTTAGTCTAGAGGCAAATGAGGAGGCTTGCACAGTATGTGCTGTCTTCCCTTATGCTTAATGTAATGGCATTAACACTGAGTGGGAGTTTCTGACACACAATGCATTGACTCACAACCATGTTCACAATGACTACTGGCAACTGATTACATCTGTTTATATAACAGCTACAGCACAAACGTTCAGTCACGTCTTCAAGGCAAAACAGCATAAGAACACTTGCTTACAATACACTTTGTCACCACTTTGTCTTGGGGGTATCTTTCAAAGGACGTGATGATTTAAACATGAAAATATTTTATATTAAATGGTTTTAAGATCCCCCTGCTGGAGAAAAAAAAAACAAAACAATAGGAACCATCACAGAAGAGACCCACAGGGACAATTACAATTTCCATTAAAATCAATACTATCTCCATTATAACCATTCGAAATTCCATGATGGTTTCTATTGGGGTTTTTTCCAACATGGGCA